>NC_060267.1:167056736-167273449 GCF_021613505.1 Equus quagga
TGAGTAGAATAATGCCTTTAGCTCAAAGGGGGGATGAGTAGAATAATTTGCTCTAAGTGCTTTAAGTCTTTGTCCAAACTCCCAACACGGAAAATATTTTCTATCTCTGACTTTCCCAAAAAGATTATATTAGAACATAGTTCTTGACTTTTGCTCATGTTCAGAATTCCAAAGAATGCCAGAATGTTGTGATCACTGTATCAGACTTGTTATACAAACTAATTGTATCATCAAGTCTAATTATTTTTTTAAATTTTTCTTATCTTTAAATAGGGTAAGAACCTACTTCTTCATGTTCGGGTCTGTTGAAAATTAGTTTATCAGGGAAGCATTTTAATTTGGAGGAAAATATTATCTCATATCTCTCCAAATTAAAATACTATTTTTTAATATTTAACATCAGAATAATTTTGTTTACTGTAGTCATATTTCTTATGTGATATTTTGTTCTTAAAAATTCCTTTCTGTTCTAGCTGAGATAAAGCAGCAAACCTTTCTCAACGTCTGCTTTTTTCAGACAGCTAAGTAGACATTTAGTGGGACTCTGGACAGCTGATAATGCAACTGCGACAAACTTGTTGAAACGCATTTTGGTAAGTCAGTTGAATAACTGGAAAGATGTATATTCTTAAATTTCATTGATAAGTTGTTTATAATGTTAAAAGGTTTTTTAGTTTGTTTTTAATTTAAAAATACTTAATCATGGGAGTTGGCATATAATGAATGCTATCCTCAATAGCTAAATCATGGTTTTAATTTATTTGGATTTGAAGGCTAAATTTTCTTTTGTGCAGTTGTTTTGAAAATGGATTTTATGTCTTGTTTTTGTTTGTTGTTTTTAGCCGCCAGGCTTGCTGGCATACTTGGACAGCACAGATCCAGTTCCTGAGAAGGATGCTGATCGGATGCATGTTAGAGATAATGTGAAAATAGCAATGGTAAATATGATTGTCCTAAGTATGTTTTCAGGATGAAAGAGTACTTTTTTTTGAAACATGCTAAAGATTTTAGAAATAAACCAAGAATTCACTGCATAGGATAGTGGCATTCTTTTTAAATTATTATTAACAGCTTTTTGGGGGTAAAATTTACATTCTCAAAAATTCACGTGTTTTAAGTGCATGATTCAATAATTTTTAGTGTATTTACAGAGTTGTGCAACTATGTCCACCATCTGATTTTATGAGTAGTAATAATCTTTTATGTTTTGTTTCTCTAACTCAGCTTATTGGCACATTCAGGAATGGCTTTAGAAAACTTTCAAATACGTAATGTGATATTTTGCATTGTTGGTGAAAGAGGCTAACACTGAAAAAAATTAATTTAGATTGGACTTTTTTCCTTGCAGAGCTATCTTAATTATTAAGGTTGGGTTACCTTTGAGGAAATTACTTAGCATCTCTCAAGATGTGTTCTTTTCCTGTCCTCACCCCATTTCTGTCTGCACTCATCTCCCACTTGATCTTGCCACTCCTACAAAAGGAATCATCTCGAAAACTAAGTAGAAAAGATTTCTTAGACAAAAAGTATAATTTATTGTAGCAGTTTTCACCTTGTATTTTCGCTGAGCCCTAACCTCCAGAATTTATTTAATTATGTAAAATAAAGAGTGTGACTCAGCCTTACTTAGATTTTTAAAATAAATTTGCAAACAGAACTGTAATGGATTTCAATATTATTTTACAGGATCAGTATGGAAAATTTAATAAAGTTCCAGAGTGGCAAAGACTAGCTGGAAAAGCTGCTAAAGAAGTTGAAAAATTTGCCAAAGAAAAAGTGGATCTTGTGTTGATGCACTGGAGGGATAGAATGGGCATTGCGCAAAAAGAGGTAAAAATAAAATCTGCTCCCAACTTCCAGCACTTCTGTGTATCCTAGATTTACTTTAGTTGTTGCTGTTCACAGGGATGGTAGTCAGATACTTCTGGCTGCACACCTGAGGAAATGTCACCTAATTCTGATTCATACGTTTATGTAAACTTTTCTTAATTCGTAGTTTTATGAATCAATGAGTAGGATTTTAATTCGGTATTTAATATGAAATTCAATATAAAATTCCACTCGTAATTTTTCTTTTATAACTTCTAGTTTCCATACTTTTTTATTCATATGTATCTATTTCCTTCCTTCCTTCTTTGAACTTTGTTTTGTAGCTGTAAAATAAAGGTGCCCTTCTTGTTTAGCTTTTTTAGTCAGAGCCAGCAAGACAAGTGTTTTGGAAATGATTCACATTTTTTAATTAAATTTACTGTATGTAGTTAAATTTTTCAATATTAACTCCTCAAATAAAGGTGAGACCGAAAACAGTTTTAATCTCGTTTTTCAGCATGTAGTGTATGCTACAAAACTTAATTCAGTAATGTGCATTCTTCTATGTACGGTGGAATGTGCAGTGGTTCAGATTGATTTACGGTATCCTGTAAAAGTTGACTTGATCTCACAGTTTTTGTTGACTACACTTGTACTCTTTCCCTTTAACCATCTCTTTACTTATGGTGGTTGTTTCCTTATTCCAGGAAAGTAATCTAAATATCTTTCTAAAACAGACAAGCTTCTTACGAATTTGCAGAATATCTAAACATAAGGCATCAGATGCAGGAGAGCAAATATTATAGTCTTGTGTGTCTGTTTGAAATTGAGACCTAAATTCAGTTCTTCAGAACTTGAGCATAATGGGTTAATGCTAATTTGTGTGAGTGACATATGCGATATAAGGAATCATTAGACAGGCTTTCAGATGGCTAGGACAGTAAAGAGAGTACTGAACTGTGAATTGGTTAACCTACATCTGAGCTTGGTTTCATCACTTTTTAACCCATATGGCAAGTTAGGGGTTTTCAGAACCTTATTTTCCTCTTTCAAAAAATCAGAGTAGCTATACCTTCATTCTCTAGTCTATAGGGATGCTTTGACGTATAAGCAAGATAATAAAAGCACTATATACATGTCTGGTCATGATAATATTGCTGTAGCATTTGAGCAGTTGAAAATCTACAGATAAGATATGAGTGGTTTTTGCAGTTATTAAAAATTATAAGCTCCTGGGTTCAGGTAGTGAAACCTATTTCTGAAATAACAGTTATTTCAAGCTGTTGAATGTAACTATTCTGAAAATAAGTTTTTGGCATGATTTTATACATGGGATTTATCCAGCATAAGCTGAAACACAAAGCTATTTTAGCTAGAAATGTGGATAACATCTGTTAAAGACAGCAATTCAGAGAGAAAAGTATGTATTTTTAGTATCGATAATGTTTTATTGGTATGTTGGTTTCTTTTAAATGGGGTGTTATCTAAAGTGTCAAGCAAATAATGACACCAAATAGATATAGTAGTCAAGAAATTATTTCTGCCAAGGTACTATTTTAACATTAATGTCTTTAGGAAACAGTGAATAATCTTTGTGACTATTTTATTTGTAGAAATATTAACACCAAAATATGGAATGATCTTGTGCTTCAGCTAAAGTCTGAAAATTAACCATTGTTGAGATTAACTGGCTAGTCTCAAAATGAACTGCATTTCTCATATAATCAGAATGTTTATGAAGTCAATTCCATTGTAGCTGATGTTCTGTGTTGGATTAATAATAAGCTTTGGTTAATGTATAAAATTGCCTCTTTTCTCATTTATGTTATTTTCAGTTTAGAGATTTGTGTAGCTAGTTAGGGCTTTTAGCGTGTCTCTAAATCAGTCAGCTCAGTTTGTGGAGAGCTGATTGTTCTTTTTCTGCATAGCATTTATATTTTCATTACTCTAGACTCCCAGCTTTTTGTCCTGAGGGCAGGGGAAATGGAAGAAAGAACTTCTTGATTAGAGGTGTTAAGGAAAGGTTTGTCATGAAAACTAAACTTTTGAATTGTTTATGTACTTTATTCAAGTCACCTTGCATTAGTTTTCATGATAGTGCTCAGAATTAAAATTTATAGGAAACATTTCCTTTTATAACCAGTAGGTTTTGTATTTCAAACAGCATTTACTTTTTAAAGTTTACTACTCATTTTACCTTTATTCTTTCTGTGTCATCTAATCTATTCTCTTGCTTTATTTTATATAGTTTGCTACTTTAATGAAGTTACAGACTTTCATGTTTCAATCTATACTATGTCTACTTTTTGCTTCTGTCACATTGGGGGTTAGAATTTTCATGTCTGAAATATCTACAGGTTTTACTTGGAGCAGAGATTCTTAACCTCCACTCTCTGTGTAGACTTGGGGAAATCTTTGAAATCTTCCCCTCCGGTTGTAAACCTGACGTAGGTGTCTTTCTCGGGAATGGGGGCCATAGCTTTCTTTGAATTTTCAGATGGGTTTATGACTACCTAAATTTGAGTCATAGACGTAAAGAAGCAGGTGGGCCTTTTTCTTTCTTAAAGTGAAGATGATTTATATTGGTGACATCCTTGTGAAATTTGTATAATAGATATAGTTGAGCAATAGTAGGCTCACTCATTTTTATTTTCTTTAAAAATTTTTATTTTTTCCTTTTACAATTAAATTCAGGACAGAAACAATATGGTGAGTTTAAGTCCCTGCTACATGTGTGAAATGCGTTAAACTGCCTGGCATGTGGAGTCGTCTTTGATATTCTTTGCTTAATAAATTACATTCAAGTCTCACTTCACATACGTCTGAATGTAGATACTTATTACTTGTCCATTAGCTATTTCTGTTTATACTTGCTCCTCTTGGCTTTGGTAGCAGTTTAATAACCTATAATCTTTTGCACTTATTGTTTTCTCATGACTTTTGTATTAACTGCATGTAAATGTTTAAAACAAGTCACTGTTTTTCAGTATTATAAGTTTTATTAGTCATCACTGTAAACTTTTAACAAAATTTGGTGTTGAAACTATAACTTCAGGCTACATGGAAAATATTTCAGCAATCCTATAGAAATATATGCTAATGGTATTATATTGTGATATAATCTAATATTCTGTGTTCATATTTTATAGATTTTGTTTCATTAGTTTTGTATCTGCCAAAATTTGATGAAGGAAGTGTTGCTCAGCACTTAGAAAGTGGTCATCTTCTCACTGAGCCTGTTTGGTAGCCTCAGATTGAGCACTATGAAGTTTTTTTCTTTTCCAGAATATAAATCAAAAGCCAGTAGTTCTTCGAAAGAGAAGACAAAGAATAAAAATAGAAGCAAATTGGGATCTCTTCTATTATAGGTAAACTTTAGACCTCTTTTCCAACACAGATCGGTTGCCATTGCCATTAGAGGGATTATGACAGGTTTTTCTTGTCTGGAACTAGTGCTTTATGCTATAGGTATTTTACGCTATCAAGGTCAAGAATTGTAACTGTTGAGATTCATATGACTAGTGATGTTTCCATAAAATTAAGGCCTTTTATAGAGTGTTGGTAGTCTGAGGAGCCAAAGTTACTTTTAAAATTTTATTAAGAATTAGAGATGGTTGCTTTAAAACACTTTATTGTGGCTTAGAAATAACTGCATTATAACTTCTTTATCTTTGTTGGAAATGGAGTCTTAAAAGAGTTGATGATGAAAAATAAGATTTGTGGGAAATGAGTATCCACGTTAGCTGATCTTGTATACTTTTCCACACTTCTAATATGGTAACTCCTTCTTTTGCCCAGCCACTACTCCCCCCACCACACACGCAGCTACATACGTGTAAGACTTTCAAACAAACCTTTGGGAAAGTTTGCAAAACTTTTTGAGATTGCTGTGGTACTCAGTCTGGAAGTTGACCTACTGATTATATCTAGGCTCATAAAGGAAAATAGGTACTTGGAAAACTTCCAACAGTGGTTTCAAAGTATATGCTATGTATATAATGTGCAGTATGGCCTTAAGAGAATGAATATGTCTTGGTTTCCTCCCTCCGGAATCTCTCAGTTGTGTTCTCCCCCTAGAACTCCTTTGGACATCAGACTTGCTAGGATTGCAGACTAAAGTTGAGTCGATATGAAGCCCATCCATCTCCAGTTCAGACTTGTGTCCAAATTTATTACAATAGTTAAATTATTTCAGGAACAAAAGAAAGATATTTTGAAAATATCAATCAGAGCTTAGCAGTGTTCTTTCTTGGGTAGTTTGTAAGGTTCTAATCTAGAATGTTGCTCATCCCACATACTTCACACTCAGTAATCCAGAAATTTTTATCCCCAACCTGAAATTTGATATCTGACTATAATTATTTTCTGACTGGAGTTTATATTAGCAATAAATACTCAAACTGAACATCAATTCCTTGTTTTGAAATTCACGCAGGTTTGTTTTATAGTTTGGGTTGATTTTTTTCCCCAGCATTTTATTATGAAAAATATGAAAGAATTTTACAGTGAATAGCTGTATACCTATCACCAGAATTCTACCATTAACATTTTACTATATTTACTTTATAAAGATTTTATTTTCTTTATTTATGCTTGCTAAAGTCTATTAATTCTACTGTTTTAATGCTTATTATAAGATGTAGTAAAGGGATGTTTTTAGGTTTTTAAAAACATTTATTGTTTCCTACTATTTTCTGATTATCTGTATATCTAGGTTTGGTCAGGACCATGCCAGGTCAAACCTAATTTGGAATTTCAAAACGCGAGAAGAATTGAGAGATAGTCTTGAATCTGAAATGAGAGCATTTAATATTGATAGAGAGCTTGGTAGTGCTAATGTGATCTCCTGGAACCACCAGGAATTTGAGGTAAGGTTTGATTTTTGTAGTATATTAGTTTTTTTTTAAAAAGCGTGTGTTATTTTTGGAGTGTGTGTGTTTTTTTTTAATTTATAGTTATATAACACATACCTTTATCTTTCCCTCTTAATTTTGTGGAGGAAATATTGATCTTTTCCTGCGACAAAAATGAAAAATTAACTTTGTTAAGTAACTTGGCTTTGTACCTGAGAATCATGTAGGAGTTTTATAAATTTCATCCTATGCTTTCTATATCTCTTTTTTGCTTGTTTTTTCCCTTTAGAGTCTTTCACCATTGAAACAGCCTGTTCCCATTGTTCCTTGTAGCTTGTTTGATTCATTTTTTGTGGTAATTTGATTCAGAATGTGGCCATATTTTGCTATTGTATTAAAAATACAAAAACAAGAAACATGCTCGTGGTAGATAACCGTGTGTGTGTGTGCGTGTGTGTGCGTGTGTGTGTGTGTGAGTGTGATTTAAACTCTTATTAGAGTTGTAGATTTGAACATGCCGCTGACCCTGCAGGCTTTGATCTTTAACCCAACTGCATTTCTGAAACATGTAATGATTCGATTGTGATCATTCCCTCCTTGAAAAGCTTTGTTTACTTTGGTTTTGGGAATCTATATTCTTCTGGATTTTCTCCTCCACTATGCAATCCTTCTTTGCTCATTTTTCCTTATTCCGCAAATGTTGGTTGGCCCCAAAGGATCAGTTCTTGGACCTTTTTTCGTTTATATTTATTGCTCCAGTGATCTCATCCATTCTCTTGGCTTTAAATGTTTTTCATTTGCTAGTGGCTTCCAGATTCTTATCTCCTTCTTAGAAGACTTTCTTTTCTAGACTTCATACTTTTGTCCTATGATTGAATATCTAATAAGCATCTAGAACTTAGCTCTAAAACTGTGCTCTGGTTCGTTCCCCAAACCTGCTTTGCTTGCATCCTTTCTGATCTTAGATAATGGCTACTTCTTATTTTCTAGTCAAAAACGTTGAAATTATCTTTTCTCTTACAACCCAAATCTGCATTGTCAGCAAATCCTATTCAGTGCACCTTTAAAAATTATCTAGAACTTAACTCTTTGTGGGATTGTAGCAATATTTCTCTTTCCACTCTTGCCTCCCTACAATCTATTATCAACATAGCAACAATGTGGTCTTGTTAAAATGTAAGTAGATGGTGTCACTTCTCTGTTCAAAGCCCTCTAGTGCTCCTATGGCTTCCCCTCTCATTTAGTAAGAGCCGGAGTCTTTAAAATAGCGTACAGGGCAGGATCTGTGTACCCCCTAACCCCAAACATTGTTTCTTTAATCTCATCTCCTACTGTTCACCCTCTCAATCTTGCTCCAGCCACACTGGCTTCCCTGAAAACACCACATTCCTGTTATGACTCAAGCTCTTTCTACTTGCTGTTCTCTGCCTAGAATATTCTTTTCCTTGGATAGCCTCATAACTTGTTTTCTTATCTCCTTCAAGTCTTTTCCCGAATGTCATCATCTGAGTGAGTCTTCCTTGGCCACCCTATTTAAAAATGCAGCCCTTTTTACACACACACATACACACACTCTCTCTCTCTCTCTCTCAACTCATTCTCTCTCTCCATTCCCTTTCCCTGCTTTATTTCATTCTATAGCACTTACTATATCACACAACTGTCATGTATATTTTACTTTTTATCTACCGCTCCTATAAGGAGAGAAATTTTTATGTTTGTTTATTGCTGTATCCCTGATGACTAGAACAGGGCATGGGATACACAGTATATGCTAAATAAATGGAAATTGAATGCTCAGAATTTATAGAAAGAAAGTGAAATGGATATATATGTGTGTTTTTGACTTTATAGAGTTTATATTTTTAGAAATCAGTTATTTTAGACTTAAGAAAAAGAATTCTGATAATCTGGTTAGAGAATTCCTTTTTACAGTTGCTTGTGAATCTTTACCTGAGACAAGCAGCCTATCTGGAGTACAAAGTCGTGGTTCTGCCCAACTCCTGATCGTGGGCTAGTCCCTCATGTCTCACCTTCAGTTTGTAGCCTGGGGTAATTTGACGTACAGAGAATGAATACTGTATAAAAATATACTGTAAAATGTATTTGATATGTTAGGAGATGAGGGAAGACTAGAAGTAGCTTGTGTGAGTTGGGCAAACTGTGTGTGGTGCAGGACCATCTGTTCTTTGCTTGGTTGTGGCAAGCCAAGAAGGAAATGAAGCCGATTGTGCCTTAACAGTGGTTTGATTCTGCTTTCCCTTAAGTCTTCGTGGACACCACATAGTCCTGTGACAGTTTTTATCAGCAAGTTTTACATTCATAATTCTGACTCTTAACATTTAACTGAAATAGTAAGTCATATTAATAATAGTGAATTACCAGATACTTCAAGAAGTGGTGAATTTTTTTTCTATTAAAGGCTGTCTTATCGAGGAAAGAAAAAGCCCTGAACAGGAAGAATTTAAGAAGTGATTATGTGAAATTGCCAAAAATCCATTGTAAACTAAAATAATGTAATTTGCTTTTATTAATAAAGGTTAAATATGAGTGCCTGGCAGAGGAAATCAAAATAGGAGACTATTACCTGAGATTACTATTGGAGGAAGATGAGAATGAAGAAAGTGGATCAATTAAGAGATCGTAAGCTTTTCTTCATGTCTTTTGATATTTGTTTTCACTATTAGGTTCATGGCTAATTCTGTTGTGACCTTTCTTTTAAATCTAGGTATGAATTTTTCAATGAGCTCTATCATCGTTTCCTGCTCACTCCAAAAGTAAACATGAAGTGTTTATGTTTACAAGCCCTTGCTATTGTGTATGGCAGATGTCATGAAGAAATAGGACCTTTTACAGATACAAGATATATCATTGGAATGTTAGAAAGGGTAAGGATATCATTTAAGGAAACTGCTATTTGATGATATCATTGGGGTACCTGTTAAATTTTCAAAATTAAGTTCTGTTTGATCACATTGTTACCATAACTTCCTGCATGAGTTTTTCTGTAATTTTCATTATACTTAATTTAAATATTAGTTAGATGAATAGGAAAATGACTAATGGGTTAGTGTTTGTCCACGTCAGTTTATTTTTTTCAGTTGCTGCTTTTGAACGACTTTAGCGACCTATTTGCCAATCTTTAATTTAAGTATGGGTGAGCTGGACAGGTGTGTAAAAGAAATAGTGACATTCAGATTTGTATGTACTTTTGGTTTTCCATTTTGGAAAAACCTTAAATGATGCTAGCGTACTAAATTTCAGTGTGAAGATAGTAAAACTTTACAAACTACAATGATAACCAAAAAAAGGGAACCTTAAGGGAGTTAGCACATTTCTTTATTTTAGAAAGTTTGTCATTTAACACTTGAGCACAGTGGGGGAAAGAAAAAATTGATCGATTCATCCATCGTGAAGCTCAAATTTGAGTGTTACCTACTTGTAGTGTATACACTTTATTCTTTCATTTGTGTTTACGTTGCTCTTACATTTATCAACTTTCAGTGAACTGCCTTAGAAATTTCACGAGTTTTGAAAATGGCCATCGTTTGTTATGATTGCCTCAACTGTCAATCATGCTTAGTAGATTAGAAAACTTTCTCTGAATAAGGTCACAAAACATACCTAGGAAATAACATAACCAGATGAAAATCTTTATTGTTTGCTGTTACACCAGATTGCACTGTTGAATTCTAATTTATTGTTATTCTGGTGAACCTGAATACTTGTGGCATAGCATTTGTGTTTTAGACAGATAGATTTTTCTTTCTTGTTTGTGTTCATCATGATGTGATTTATGTGAAGCATCATTAATCAGTTCTTTAGAATTGTTACCTAATTCAAGAGTATTATTTGGGTTAATTCTTGCATTTATTTCAATTTTTATGTATATTCTTAAAACTATACATTAAAGTAATCTGCTTATGATTTTTAAAATATCTGCCTTTCTCGGGAAATAGACAGGTTATATAAAATTGCACAGAATGTGAGACATTGAGGAATTGCAATAACTGACAGTCTTCTCTGATTTTCTTAATGTTTAAAAGGTGACGCTATTTCTTATTGGCTTTTGGTTGATTTGTCAAGTGATCATAATATCTTAATTTGTGTTTCTATTCACTTCTGAATAAATTCTTATTTATTTCAATAGTGTACAGATAAACTTGAACGAGATAGGTTGATCCTCTTCATTAACAAGTTGATCCTTAATAAGGTACAGTGTTTTTGTATAAATATGCTGTTATTTCAAAGTAAGTCACATGAGTATGTACAAAAAGATAAATTATTACACTTTGGGTTAATTAGCCAGACGTGATTCTTTTCTTATCTTCTCCTTTTCGATCAGAAAGCTCTGTGTGCTCTCAACTCCTAGAAGGAAAAATTTTTGCAATATATTCTCTGTACATTCTGCCCTAATATTACAGATACGGATTAAATTATCGATAATAAAATTCTAAGTGAAGAATAATGAGGGATGAAATCATTAGCTAATTTTTCTTTAGGGAATCTTTAGGGTTAGATTTCAAGTAAAATAAGTGCGTGACATAAAATGGAAAGTTTTTAATTTATCAATATTGATGGTAAGGAGTAATTTGAAGACAAAATGAAGTGTCACTTTAGCTCTTCACATGTTCTTTTTAAGACATTTTGATAGGTTCATGCTGGTTTCTAATAAGAATTCATAGTTGTAATATATAATGTTGATTCACAATTGTATGATGTTGGAATGAAGTCTGAGCAGGTTTCTTTTTAAATACTTGCTTAGTTTTAGTCTCACTTTTAGTAAATAATGCAAATGTTTTAACTGGAAGTGTAATTAATAAGTCCTAGGAAAATTTATATTATAATCTCTTCCTAACTTCTAAGAAATTACCAGGGGTTTTTTTGTTTTTAAATTTTTTTTTTTTGGTGAGGAAGATTATAATATCCACCGCCATCCTTCTCTTTTTGCTGAGGAAGATTGGCCCTGAGCTAACATCTGTGCCCATCTTCCTCTACTTTATATGTGGGACGCCTGCCACAGCATAGGTCCGTGCCTGGGATCTGAACTGGTGAACCCCGGGCTGCCAAAGTGGAGCATGACAATTTAACTGCTATGCCACTGGGCCGCCCCAGAAATTACGTTTTTACCTTAAGTTTACAAAGACAAACTGGAACATCAAAAGATTTTTTAATATACCAGATTTTATTTCTGATAATAGACTAACCTGTTTACTAACAAAAAGGCTGTGGAAAATACAGGATAATTGTAGAACCAGAGAGTTTGTTGTGGTCTTATTCCTGCTGGGCTTTAATTTGTTTGCTTGTTTTTATTTTGCTGAGAATATATTTAAGTAAAGATTCTTCATGTGATCTCGTTGTAAAGTAGTTTTGCCCTTTTAATCTTAATTGATGTTCCTTGAACACAAAATCCTGAAAATACCAAGTAATACGAGTTCTGTGGCAGTTCTTTGAGACCCTTTTAGATAGTAGTACCTATTGGAGAGAAAGATTTTAGATTATATAAAACATTTTTGTCTTTCAGAAAAACGTTAAGGATCTCATGGATTCAAATGGAATTAGAATCCTCGTGGACTTGCTTACCCTTGCACATCTGCATGTAAGCCGAGCTACAGTACCACTGCAGGTATGTATGCTGATCTAGATTTTACAAGCAGAACATTCTTTCAGTACAATTTTAGGATGAAAAGAACCAAAAAATCTGGAAATATCTCAATAAATGTGGCCATAAAGGTTTTTCTCCAATAATTATGATAGTACTAATGCCTGGGAGATTAAGTCAAACAAAAAAGTAAAATAACTATAAGAACAATCCAGAATGAACAGTGATGATCCATTTTTATTTTTCCAATGTCTCTTTCGTCTTATAAAGTAACTGCATCTGTAATGTGGCTTATTTTGAAGAAATGTGACCTTTAGGATTTAAACTGAGTGTGTCAGTTATGTAACTGGAACTTTTAGCATTGTCAGTCGCTGAGAATACACTTTCCCTTGAGGAATCTGGAGTCATTATTGAAACCAGCCAATAAGAGGACAGAGCTGCAGGTCTCTACTGAAAGGCCTTTCTGATACCTAACTTATGGACAGGATCTATACTTAGCTCATTGGTGATTTTTTTGGTGTTATGTTTTATTTTTATTGCATCTCCGGGTGTAGGGAGATGTGTCATATTAGATTTTGGCTGAATTGTGAACAAAAGTACTATTTGAATATTTAGAATATGGCATTTTCTATTAGCAGGTTTGAATAGTAGTAATCCTAACGCTTGTATAGAATTACAGTGTACCAGGTACTGTTCTGGTGCACATGATATATTAACTCTTAAAATTCCTCAACAAACCTCTCTTTTTACAGTTGAGGAAACTGAGGAACAGAGAGGCTAAGTGTATTGCCCAAGGTCACGCAATAAGGAACAGAGCCAGAGTTAGAACCCAGAAGTCTATGCTCTTAACCACTTTGCCATACCTCTATAGATGACTCTAACTGAAAGCTGATAGTTATGAGAGTATTTAAAAACCATGTTTTAATAAAATACACTACATAAAAATTCTATCCTAAATTCTCGTAAACAGTGATGTGTAAAATTGTAAGAATTATCTGTAGTGAGGGTAGTAGATTGAAACTAAGTGTTTAAAACCACTTAAAACTTTTCCCGTTAGTATTTTAACTCATTGATCTCAGATGTTTATGAAGCTTTTAGTTGGCATGAGTTTTTTCCCTCAAAAGACCTTTAGTATTTTGAGCATTGTGGTTTAAGGTTAATGGTATATGCGTATTTATATAGCTACTTACAGTATTCTTTGCTACTAAAATTTTAGTGTCCTGATAATTTATTAATAACCATCAGGAATGTAGATGTTAGGGCCAGCCCCCGGTGGCCTAGTGGTTAAGTTCAGTGCACTCTGCTTTGGTGGCCCAGGTTCAATTCCTGGGCTTAGACCTATACCACTTGTCTGTCTGGCCATGCTGTGGCAGTGGCCCCCATACAAAAAGAGGAAGATTGGCAACAGATGTTAGCTGAGGGTGAATCTTCCTCAGCAAAAAAGAATGTAGGTGTCTTTGAATTTAGCTTAGATTGCCAAGTGAATTTAGGAAGCCATTTGCTTCAAATGCATATTAACGAGGAAGTCGCTTTTTTGGACTATTAGGTTAAACATCTAATCCTTAACTCTTAAAATAAGGTCACTTAAAATTTTAGATGAATTTCTAAAGGAATATAAACCCAAGAAATTAGTACTTTGTAACCTTTTGTGACATCTGCCCCCTTAGATTTCTGCCTTGAAAAATAACAAAATCTTTCTAAAACTTAGAGCAACGTAATTGAAGCTGCTCCAGATATGAAAAGAGAGAGTGAAAAGGAATGGTACTTTGGCAATGCAGACAAAGAAAGGAGTGGCCCGTATGGATTTCATGAGGTATGTGTCTTGAAGAAACTTTTGTGAAAGTCTTAGCCTTTCTTATGCCCTCCTGCTTAGCACACATAGAGACATGGAATATTTTAAAACTGTTTTGAGTTAACTGTCATCAGCTCCAAGGGCTCTTCCATTCCATTTCCACATGAAGGATTACATGGCTTGCATTTCTAGAGAAACACAGACATACATACAATCATGTCTTTAAACCTCATTGTTTAAAAGCTATTGTTATGGAGGTAGCACTTAGGTTTTTAATGAATTTTATATCACAATTGCTACCTTAATAATTATGTCAAACTATAATGCTTCTATATGGTATGAACGGGTAAGTTTTAATATGTAGTCTAAAATCCATTGAAAATTGCTTGTCCAGTCCAAGGGCAATTTCATTTTAACATCTGCTGGTGTTTGATCTTGCCCTCCCATCCTCAGCCTTCCAGGCTCATTGGGAATTTAGCCAAAGGTAGTTTTATAGAAGACCAAGCTTTCTGCTTGTATATAGTTTTACGCTCTGCCTACCATTTTTATTCTTTCCAGTGTTCCTTATGCTCTGCAGGTTGGCCAACTAAATGGTTATTTTCTTTTATTAATAGCCAAATTTGAGTTCCTGAAGTCCTGTCAGCAAAACTTTGGTGTTGTTTTTTAATAGTGAACTTGCATGTTTATTTCATATTTTAGTTTGTATTTACTGTAAAATAGAAAACATTAGCAGACTTTTCCATTTTGCTTTATTTGTCTGTTTGTAGTAGTGATTTTTTTTATTCATTAGATGCAAGAATTGTGGACCAAAGGAATGTTAAACGCAAAAACCAGATGCTGGGCTCAAGGCATGGATGGATGGCGACCACTGCAAGCTATACCCCAGCTTAAGTGGTGTCTTTTAGCCAGTGGACAGGCTGTACTAAATGAAACTGACCTTGCTACGCTTATATTGAACATGTTGATCACAATGTGTGGATATTTTCCAAGCAGGTAAAATGTAATTGAACATTTCCATGGTTAACAGAGACTCTAAAACATTTATATGGGTGCTTTTTCAGTAAAGTCATGGGATGGACTCTGGTGATTTAGAGCAAAGATGATCCATTTGTGGCCTTGGGGGAATGCTGCTTTGAATTTTGGAGCTTTTTGGAACAGATAGAAAAAAAAAATTGTAAATTAGACTGATACAGTAGCTAAAAAGCAACTTTCTCTGGGAGACTTCAAATGATGTTACAGAATTGAGGCTTTCTGGCTGCACTCTAGCAACAGTAACAATTACCATATTCATGTGGATCAGGTATGAACATTCTGAAATAAGCGTACTGCAGTCTGTAGACAGTGGTGAGTGCTGGCTCCTGATCTGTCAGGTTAGACACTCCTGGAATAAGAACATGAGTCTAGACACACATCTTGCCCCACATGACTAGTGAAGGTGAGAATTTGTTATCCAGTGATAATCATAATTATAACCCTTGCATAGAACTTTTCAATCTTTATAAAATATTTGCATATACATAATTTTTATTAGTAAAGATATTTTATGATGGAAATTACTGAGAAACTCAGTTTTATAACACTTGAGGCTTTACTGGTTCCAGTTCTCTTTAAAATTCAGATCTGACTTAAAACTATACAATTACTATTTAGAAGTAATATAGCTTTAAAATTAAGGCTTTACTTGGAAAATACAGTAGTTAAATTAAGGTTTAAATTTATGTGACAAAGTTTGGTATGCCCTTTTGGGGGGAAATATCCGCTGACACTATGTTAGACAACACCAAGTCTAATCAATTAAATAATAAATAAGAGTCTTTGGCTCTTCTAGGGTACTGTTTTTCAAGGAAATCTTTTGGAAGGAAATGAAGTCATATTAAGCAGCCAAATAGATTTAAACCAAAATACCTAATCATGTTCCCAGCTGTATGAGAGCTTAGTCTTCATTAACAAAAAAGTAAGGTAACATGCTTCATGCCTAGTAGAATGTCATATGCTCTGAACATACAAATTTTAATAAATATATTAAATGTTGACCTTAGAAAATATTTTCTAGGGATCAAGATAATGCCATCATTCGGCCTTTGCCCAGAGTGAAAAGACTGCTGTCAGACAGTGCTTGCCTTCCCCATATTATTCAGGTGAGTTAGGTGTATGTTATCAAATTAGGAACAGTATTGTAAGAGTCGTATTCCCTTATTTAATTTTATTATGAGCCCCAGTCTTTATTTTCTGGTAGTCTATTCCATTTCAAAAAGCCTGAACCCTGAATTACATTTACTTCACTTACTTCCTAACTGAGCTGATACTCTGATCTAATTGAATTGATACTCTGAATATACTGTGAAAGGTTGTGTATCCAAGAGCCTAAACATGGGAAGCCTCCAGAATCCAGTTGTTCTCAAAAGGTTTTACTTTTTGGGAATTAAGCTACCTAAACTCCAAATGAGCATTAAACTCAAAATAAGTCAGGTCCCAGAGATTTCAGGTCATGTTTCCCTGCTGTCTATTGACTATTCTACTGTCATATCTAATTATTTTAATATTAACCACACATGATGTGACTTTAAAATGTATGCCAGTAACTTATGCCATTTGTACCTATCACTTGTGCATTGGTGTGAAAGGGGAGAGAAGAGTCACTCAAGTTTGTAAATTTTTACATTCACAGATACGTAAGTGCCTGTGTAAGTCACTAATCAACTGATAATGAAAAAGACTTCTGAATACGGCAATGATATTAACCTGTCAACTTTTTTTTCCTCCAATTTCTGTTTAAGCATACCAGCATTTCACCATTTTATGCTTTTCTGTTGTGGACATCTCTGTTCAGATGCTTAAATGAAAGAGCATTGCAAATACTATTTCTTGTAACCCACTAACACCCCAGCCCAGAGGACTAGGTGGCTGCATGTGTGAGGTGGTGCAAGGAGAGGGATTTGTTTTCTATTCTGGACTCTCTTGAAATGGGGATAAAGAACTGTGCCTAGAAAATCTGCCTCTCCCAAACATTTTTCTAAGACCTATGAAATGGAAAAGAAAGAAGTAAATGCAAATGCTGTCAAATTGCAGGCCAGGAAAGGAGGACTGAAAAACATTTTCAGAGACGTGGTTGGCATAACATGAAGCTTTGGGGGAAGATCTACTTTTTTTAGTGATATCTCAACAGTTAAAACGATTCAAGAGAGGAATTTTATTGATAGATCCAGCTTGCTGTGAACAGTATATTCCTCCTATAAATTTTTATGCTGAGTTAAAAAAATATTTTTTAGCAGCTCTTTTTGTTTTCCTTAATTTTATTTACTTTTCTGTATTCTGGGAGACCGTAATCTTGCTAAGCACAGTTTGCAGCTGTAGTAGTTTTCAGGAACATTATCTGTGTAGGTTGGTACAGATTTCTCTACTTCATTTGACTTTTAAGAGCAATTACCAGTTTTGTCATTTGATACAGCCTCAGAATTTTTAAAGTGGTTTAAGATACAGTGAGTGAATGTCCTGTGTTTCCTGGTATAGTCACAATTTCGAATATTCTGGGGTTTTGCCTGCTAATTTCTGTATTTTTGTTAAAGTGATGTCAAGTCTTGAACTACAACCCCTGTTAACACTAGGGAAAATCCTGTTACTGTATCTCAATTTTTCCTTTGTAAAATATGTCACAGTACTAAACACTTAAGTTAAATACCTTGTTGGACAGGTAAGACACCAGAACACAGAGAAATTTAACTTACTTACTTAAGGACATACAGCTGTAAGTCTCCCATCTGAATCTAGAATGTTGACCTAATCTGAGCTAGTACTTACTCTCATTATTGTAATTTTTTTAGCTGGTTGCATTTGATCCAAAGTTGGGGATTCTTTGGAAGTGTTTATAAAAAATTGAAATGCCTCTTTTATTAAAACTTAGTAAATTTGTTTATCAAGTGTTTGTTCATAGCAATGCTGTATGATTTTTTTAACAAATGAGATTCATTACGGTGGTCCCAGGTATTCCCTTTAGTACTGCTAGCTCAGATTTCTAGAGAATGTTTCTGGTAGTGGAAGTACTGCTGGTCTTCGCTTTCCCTCTTGCCTTCTAGATCTGCTCTTGTAGATCTGTCTTTTAGTGCTCTTTCACTGTAGTTATTCTCTGCTCTGCTCCCTGAGTTCTCAAATAGTCTTCAGGAGATGCTTCACGGCACCTCAGCTGAACTGAAACTAGCCTAAAGTATAACTACTTTCCTTTTTTTCTTTTGTCATTAACAGAGAAGTCCTATCAGGAAGATTTCTGCACAAGAAACAATTTCACCTATAATTATGACAAAATAGCTTCAGGCCTGTGTGGGCCTTTTCTGAATAGGTTTTAATCACTTTTCAGTATTTTACTATCTCTGCATTAAATGTGGTAAAATGAATTGTTTTTCAAATCTATCTAGAGTATGGTAGAAAGCATACTTAATCCCACAGATTTTTTATTTTGTAACTTACACACTATAACCTCATCACATGAAATACGTAAACCTAGAAGGAATGATGATATTGCAAGTTTTTTGTAACCCAATAACAAAAACATTTTATTTCTTTTTTCAGCTACTGCTGACCTTTGACCCTATTCTTGTTGAGAAGGTTGCTATTCTGTTATACCATATCATGCAGGATAACCCACAGTTACCTCGTCTTTATCTTAGTGGCGTGTTTTTCTTTATCATGATGTATACAGGTTCCAATGTGCTTCCTGTTGCTCGGTAAGAACTCTAATGGTAATCTATTTAAAATTATTATTTGAATTGTACATGGACAGATTTATTTAATTTTGTTGTCTAGTATTTTAGTATACATATTTAATATAACTTTATTCATATTGTACATGCTGTTATACATTTTGCTTTTTTAAAAAACTTCAGTAATTTTTCATATTATATATCCTTAATATGACCGGAGTTTAAAAATCTTTCTAATTCATTTAAGGTCTTGCCTTAATTAGAAGTTAAACAATTTGAGAAGATGGATTTACAAGTTGCCTTTTGAAGCATTCATTTATACATGAAAGATCTGATCTTTAGAAAACTAAGGTTACTAAATCTAAATCAGTTCATGTATCTGATAAGTAACTTATTTTTTCTAGATTTTTGAAGTATACACATACCAAACAGGCTTTTAAGTCAGAGGAGGTAAGCCAGATTAATCCTTTGAATATGTAACAACACTGGGTAAGCTGTCTTGGCACTAAAGTTTCCTGAGCTGTATATGTTTACTAGATTATAAGCACTTGAGGGCAGATGTTATTTTATTCATTTTTTTTACATTCCTTGTGGTACCTTGTACATAGAAAGTGGAAGCTAATATTTTTTAAATGAAAATAAATGTTACCCATTAGACTTAATATTAAAATTGTAGATATGAATTATAATTGACACCACTGTGAATATAGCTTGTTCCCTTTGTATAAAATTTAGATTAGTAATTTTCATAAATAAATCATTATGTGCCTGAGTCTCATATAGTTAGCTAAGATTCAGTAAAATTTCAGCCTTCTTTTTGTTCAAATCCCAAGGTGGCAGAAGTGCTAAGTTCTGTTTTAAAGCTATTTAGTTTTTCAGGTGCTCTCAAGTGTTCTTGCCATTTTACTGAGGAGGAAAAGTAGGAATCCAATAAAAGATTACACTTATCCAGGTAGCTTTGACAACCTGAAACTTTATACCTATATTTTGCAGAGACATTTATTGTCAACCCATAACTGAAGGGTTCTTCAAATTTTGTTAGATTTTTCATGGTGCATTGATTTTCAGATTTTATTGAGAATAGAAGAATAAACCAAAACCAGACCACTGTTTAGGAGACTAAATAAAGAATGCTATACCACTTTGACAGTAGACCCTAGGCCAAACTGCATGTTTTGTAGAGCAGCCAGTGAAACCCTAGAAAGTAATCTGGCTGTCTAATGCTATTAAAGTGATGCCCATGGCAATATACTTTCCACAGCTTTATCCAAATAGAAAATGAGAATATAAAAAACATAGGGAAAAAATTGCCTGTAATACTACCACCTTAATGTGCATTAGGCATTTTTTTCTCTTTTTTTTCTGTGTGGTTATGCACATGTAATCTTTTTTCAAATTTTATAATATGAGAAACTATATGCATCATTTCATCTAACAATATTTTGAATTATTACAGCAAAACTATATGTGCTTATAGCAGAACTCTGGATGCAAGAATTACCAAATAATAGTATTCTAAAGAACAGAACAAGCAATTCTTCACCCAAAAGTTTAACAGATAGTGAGTTTATGACTTTTATTAGCAAAAAGCCTGAAACTGTTCGTTGTCTAATTTGTCTTTGCACTAAGTTGTAAAACCATGTCTGGGTTTTCTCCCTCTGTCTCTTGGCAGATCCTAGAGAAATAAAACATCCTCAATTTGCCTAGAATGAAATAAGAAAAGTATTTATAGTCTTTAGGATTTTATTTCCATCAGGTAAAGAAATAAGTTTAAAAATTTAGTATGATAAAGTATGATCATTATCCTGGCTCCATTTGGCTAGCCCAGAGAATGTGGAATTCTTAATACAGTTAATTATAGTTACTTAGAATAGAAATTGTCCATCTAAATCCTAGCCCATACTTAATGAAGACAGGCTCTTTAAGATCTTGATTTTCTGGACATACTTGTTTTTGAAAACAAAAGCAGGTACGGGGGGGGAACTGCAGCCAATAATGTAACAGAATAATTGATGTAAATGTTTGCAGAGTCTTCCTTGTGTTGTCCGTTACTGCTGCACATAGTCAAAGACCAGTAGTCCTAACAAATGTTGGCGGCATCTGGCTCCTGAGGCGATTAAGACTGCTGCAGGGCTGGAGGGTGTTAGTTCCACCTTGGAGCTCTTGCCAAGCCAGTTTATACTGGATGCCTTCCGCTGCACATTTTGCCCTGTTTCTATCTAAACTTCCAAAGCTTAAATGCAATTTGTTCCAGTTGTTCTCTTTTCTTAATATGTTCTCTAATCCTAATTTGCTGATTAGAAAATTGAGAGATAACTTCAGTGTTTCTGACTACCTTTTGTTTTGTTTTAAAGACAAAAGGACCAGATATTTTTCAGAGAAGTATACTTGGGCACATCCTACCAGAAGCAATGGTTTGTTACTTAGAAAATTATGAGCCTGAAAAGTTTTCTGAGATTTTTCTAGGAGAATTCGATACTCCAGAAGCAATCTGGAGCAGTGAAATGAGGTAAATAGCCACTTGATTGTTTGTATTTTATACTCAGATTCTTTGCCTCTTGCCACCTGGTTTGACTTCTCTTAAAAAAGCTGCTTTCACTTGTTGCATAATCTAAAGCTCCAATAGTCATTGGCTCCAAATCAAGTAATGGGTTTTGCCAAGGCCCTAAGCTTTTTTCTATTCTAACATGATTTGACAAAATTACTGTTACCTTAGTAGAGTTCTATATGAGGGTAGAGCCTGTTACCACTGATGCTTCTTAAATCAGTTTATAGAACTGGCAGAATTTTAGGCAATGAATTAATATGCACGTAAGGAATATATAGAGCTAAAATCAAGAAACACCTCCTGAGTATTTGGAAATAGAACCATACTCCACTAATTAAAAACTATGCCCCCATAGAATGGATCAAACCAGAGATATCCAAAACCATTTTAGAATGAGGGCTCCCTGGCCAGCACATTTTGTCCTTAATCTGGAGGTTAGCATTCCTAAAGAACGTCCTTATTAGCAGAGGAATGCCATAGGAAAAACCCATGGAAACCAAGAAAAAGGAGAGCCCGGAAGTAGGTGCCTATGTCCAGACAGGCTCTGTCCAGGAAAGACTCGGCACTTCGTAGTTCAATGTAAAGCCTGCCTGTTTGTGGAGAGCTCCTCAGTCCCCTCAGCTCGATGGCAGTTGATCTTCTGAGTCACTTATTCACTCACCTTTAGCTGTCTTCACATTCACAGTGCCACGTGCATGTTATCATTTGGCTTCTCTGGTAGATTGACCTATAGGTTTGGCACGTGCTAGCCACCAATTTGAATATATTCTGTATGACGATGGTATTTTTCATTGGGAACAAATGCATAGGCATATGAATAAGTTTATAACACAGTTTTTCTATGTCATATTTTTCTCCTGAGATTGGTTAATATGAGTCCCCTATCTAAAACGTATAACTCTGTATACTGATCAAATGAAGTTTCTGCCTAGTTGAGGGCCGGGTCCCAGATTTGGTAAGTTAACAAAAATAAATACCATGCAGTGAGCTTCTTTGGGGTGATAGCTAACTTGAGATCCCTGGCTGCACCCTCATGTATGCAGATTCCACACCATTTGACCTTAATTTTTCAATAGAAGGACTGGTAATATTAGCCTTTTTCTCTATTGTCTTCTTTATAGATAAGTATTACAAATAAGTTTATATCCATTGAGTGTTTTTCCACAATAACGTTTTTAGTACCCTGGGTAACATTCTTGCAAGCTCTTCATTTTAGGCCAATAATTGAGTCATAGTCATGCATTGCTTAACAATGGGGATATATTCTGAAAAATGCATCATTAGGTGATTTCATCGTTTGAACATCGTAGTGTACTTATACAAACCTACATGGTATAGCCTACTATACACCTAGGCTATATGGTATTAATCTTATGGGACCACCATCGTATGTGTAGTCCATTGTTGACCAAAACATCATTGTGCAGCACATGACTATACTCTTAAAGAAGATCCATGTAATTATCTTTCATGATTACCTATCTTAACCTTTCCTTTAAAAGAAAATAATCCCTTCATAATGCTTGGAGATTTTTATAATTGTAGGCGCCTCATGATAGAGAAGATTGCTGCCCATCTTGCTGATTTCACACCTCGTCTTCAGAGTAACACAAGAGCACTTTATCAGTATTGTCCCATCCCAGTTATCAACTATCCACAACTGGAAAATGAACTATTTTGTAATATTTATTACCTCAAACAACTTTGTGATACACTCCGGTTTCCAGATTGGCCAATTAAAGACCCGGTAAGTCAGCAGGTTAATTTGTGTCTTCTTAAACTATAAAAATAGCCTCTAAACACTACTGGATATTCCTTCCGTCTGTGATAAGAGGGATAATAGCTTGCTTAAGTATTCCCTCTTACTTACACACTATATAACTCTGAGTGTAGGTCAGTATATTTGGATAAATCCCAATGGATGACTTTTTGAGAGAGTATTGAGAACTTTACAATCTTGGTCTTTTGTGACAAAAGCAAAGCAAACTTAATTTCATGTATATGCAATGATTATGTACTATAATAGCTTGGTGGAAGCTTGGCTTTATAGCGGGTTGATTCAGCTCACAGATGTTGGAGGCAGGCAGTCTGGGACTGAGTCTCAGTTTGGCCGTGAATAGTTCTACATAACATTCAGTACATTGCTTAACTTCTAAGCCTCAGGTGTGGTAATAGTACTACTACCACTAGTAGTAGTTATCTCATGTGGTGGTTGGGAAGATAGAGAATTCACATGAAAAACATGGCATAACTCCTGGCACACACAGGAGGCAAGAAGTGTGACCTGCTCATTTGTATAGTAGTATTTACTGTCTGTCTCTCAGAATCTAGATGCTTTCATGTATTATTGAAATTTTATACAAAAGTTAAATCTGCTACAGTCTGTAAAGCACCTAGCTCCTTGACATGCAGTAAATATTAGGTCTCTTCTTCTTACCCGCTACCCAGACTCCCTTGTGTTCACTATCCCTTAACATTTGCTTAAATGCCAGCATACCGATAATTAAGATCACCTTGAGAGGCATGTCACCATATACTGCTTTCTTTCTTACTACAACGTATCGTCTATTAATTTCAAAGTTTTCTGTATTTTCTAAACATTTCTTTAACAATTGAGAGTAGAGAGAAAAATTGGCAGAGAATTAAAATAGCACTTAAAAAAATAGAGGAATAGAGCACTGGAACAAGGACCTTGTTTACCTGACTATTCAGCAGTTCTAAGAAGGTGATTTTAGTTATTGGTGTTTCAGAAAGCTGTAATTGGGTGGCCTAGAAATGTCAATTTAAATAAGTACCACATAAGGTTCTGTAACTTAAAAATTGTACTCTGAGATAGTTTTATTTTGATAGATATAAATTTTAATCCTGTCTTGAAGGTTAAGCTTCTAAAAGATACCCTTGATGCCTGGAAGAAGGAAGTAGAAAAGAAACCACCTACGATGTCAATAGATGATGCTTACGAAGTGCTTAATCTCCCTCAAGGACAGGGGCCGTGAGTTATTTTCAGTTTATCTTCCCCCTTCCTCTTGTCTTTGTTATGCATTGAGGAAGAGGTGTAATAGCAGTGTGTCTAGGACACTAAATGACAGATGTGTGGGAAAGAATGCAGATTTACTTTACTAATTTGTCAGTGAAATTTTATAATAGAATAGATAAGTTAGAGAAAATATAAGACATTTTTCTTAAGTATTGACTGAATTTTTACATTTTTTGGTAAGGCTGATAGTTAAAGTAACTGAGAATTAGAGTTTGAAGTGACATTTTGAAAACTTAGTTTAAAAAAATTTCTCAGTTTTTCAAACCCCTAATATGGTTTTGTGATTTGAAGTGAATGATAACCTTGCACAGGGAATGTTTAGGTTTAACCTTTCATATGTAAAGATAACAGAAGAATTTACTGGGTTTAATCTGATGCCTAATACATGATCATATACAATAAAAGTAAGGTTCTTAAAATATCATTTTAGATGATTTGTAAATATTTTTTCTTGCACCTTACTGTTTTCATAAAAGAATTTTCCTATTTAACAGGCATGATGAGAGCAAGATTAGAAAAGCTTACTTCAGACTTGCACAAAAGTACCACCCTGATAAGAATCCAGAAGGGAGGGTATGTACTGCCTGTGGGAATAGGGCTTTTGGGTTGACCTCTTTCACTCTATGCCTCTTTTAGGCAAAGAAAAGATATTCTCATTCTCTATGCCAGGATCTGCCTCATAATTTGCCCACATTAATTTACTTCTAGTCCACATGCCCATGTTTTCTGTGTGAATAGTGCTCCCTCAGTTTACCAAAAGGACTGCCCTTGTAACTAGGACCTTATGGATTTTATTCTCTCTCCTTACCCATGTCTGTTTGAGAATTAACTCTAATGGGTAATCGCATGAATAATTGAAAGTTAGGAATCTGGTAAACTTAATTCATTTGTAGGTGATGCCATTGCCATTCAGACTGCTTTGGGTAATTGATTTTTTTCTAATGACATCCAGCTTCATATCACTCTAAAGACTGAAAAGTAGAAAATTTTGTTCAGATACAAAGTCATCTGCCGCCAGCATTCCCTGATCCAGCCTCTTCCAGCTTCCTACTAAAGTACCAGTGGAGATTTATAAAAAATGAAATAATGTAAGAACCACTAAAACTAGGACTGATAGTTTATTGCTAGAATCTTAGAGTAATTTTCACTGATTTCAAGGTCAGTGTTTTTTATTAGAGACAGACAATATTCCTGAATGGAAGACGACATTGAAAAAATGCCACTGTTATGTATTTAAGGGATTTTAAATCAAAAGCCTGGGGTATTTTTGAGAAATTTTGTAGTAATTCAGATTCATCTGGGAGAGAAAATAATCAAGATAGGAAGAAATTTTGAAATCAGTATTAAATTGCTAGACTTAACCTACCAGGTTTTAAAATACTTTACAAAGCTACAATAGTGAAACAATGTGATACTGAGATAAGAATCAACATAGAGATCAAGGAACATAATGTAGTATAGTAGTTTAAGAGCATAGATTTAGGAGTCAGACCTGTGTGTAAGTCTTAGCTCTGTCACCGATTGACTGTGACCTTAGGCAAGTTATTTAACATCATCTCAAAAATGAGGATAATAATGGTACACACTTGACATGGCTATTTTGAGAGTTAAATAAGATAATGTATGTAAAGCATTTAGCACAGTGCCTGTTGTAGTACTCAATAAACAGTAGCTCTTATGATTATTTTTGTAATAACTCAGAGATGGTCTCAAATGTGTATAAATTCAATATGATATATATGGTTTAAACCAGTGAAGAATTTTTCAGTAAATGGGATTGAGATCATTGATTAACTATTTGGGGGAAAAAGATAGTTTCACCTTAGAAGTATACTTGCTTGATTTGGAATGAATTCCTTAATGTACAAAATAAAATAGTAATTAAAGAAATTATTGGTCAAATACAAACCAGCTGTGTTCTGGAACGTTAATAAATTGTGACTTGAGATATTCCAAATTAAAAGTTAATTATCTTCGGTTATATACAGGATATGTTTGAAAAAGTAAATAAAGCATATGAGTTTTTATGTACCAAATCAGCAAAAATAGTGGATGGACCAGATCCAGAGAATATAATTTTAATTCTGAAAACGCAGAGCATCCTCTTCAATCGTCATAAAGAAGGTAAGGCATGTGTTAATCTCAAATTTTAATTTACCTTCCAGCTAATTCTGCCATGTTACTTGTTTTTACAGCATATTTTAATAGATTGATGATGATGGTTGATGATGATGTTGATGAAAACTCTTGGAATTACATTTCAGATACAGCAAAAGAGTAATATTCTATAGGAAGGCCCAGAATACTGTATGTTTTATACCTTCTACTTCTTACCTATGTTTTTCAATATTTTGCACTTCCAACAAGCTTTCATTATTCCTTCCTGAAGGCCATTTCCGTTCTGTGGAGGTACTTTGTTAATTTTTTGTTTAGCTATTTTGCAGTAAATGTATTAAATGAGATATAAAATGGATCTGGAATTTAAGGATCATTTAACGTTGTTCTTAAATCACATATAAAAGATTGTGCCTGTCATAACTCCAAAAGCCTCTAAGGGTTGAAAACACCAAGTGTTCTAGTCTGTGAGAAGCAACAGAAACTTTTCAAATCATATACTTCCTTTCACACCTCTCATTTCCTGTGGTAGCTCTCAAAACCTCTCATCCTGTGGAACAGTTTGAAAAGCACTGTAATAGATGAAATAGGTGTGATTTCAGGGTACAGGGTTATTGGGAATTTCCAGGATGTTTGCAGGGCCATTTGTGGTAGCCCTCATGGTAAGCCAGAAAGCCAAGAGTACATTGAAAACTTTTAAGACTTGGTTGGAGGTGGGGAGTTAGGTTCAATATGGAGGGTGTCCATTGGCTTGGGAACTGAACTTGGCTTATAGCACAAAGTGGGAGACCCATTTGCTCTGTAGGGTGATGTTGGGAGAAAAGGAGGAGAGCACAGTGGGGATCAGAGATAGCAAGAGGAGTGTTGGGTAATTGAAGACAAGTAGAGTTACAGTTTAAGTGTTGGAGGGGACAGCATGAGGATCTAGCAGTTTGGTCATTAGAGAGCAATGATCAATTCACTTTTGCCTATAAATTGAACAGAGCACATTTGTAAAGCATTTAGTTATATGGCATTTATCACTAATCAGAATGAGTTTAAAGGAGTCTTTTTATTACCGTTTATTTTTATTTATTTATTTTTTTTTAAAGATTTTATTTTTTCCTTTTGCTCCCCAAAGCCCCCCAGTACATAGTTGTATATTCTTCGTTGTGGGTCCTTCTAGTTGTGGCATATGGGACGCTGCCTCAGCGTGGTTTGTTGAGCAGTGCCATGTCCGCGCCCAGGATTCGAACCAACGAAACACTGGGCCGCCTGCAGCGGAGCACGCGAACTTAACCACTCGACCACGGGCCCAGCCCCTATAACCGTTTATTTTTTAATGGCTGATAACTGTAGTAGCCACAAAGTGCAGTATATGGCTCACCATTGGTTTATCATCCAAGTCAGAATGTTTTTTTCAGGCTGCATCTTCCACTTCCTCCAAAGGGGGTTTATATCCAGTAAGTTCTAAGATGGGAGTCCTGATCTCATAGAAGTTAAAATTAACTCTTCTTTCTTACTACGTATGCACATGTATGTGTGAGCACTGCTAGGACTAGGACCAGTTCCAAGGGACTTTATTTTTTAAACTATCTTAGAAATGAGTTAATTAAGGCAGATTATTGGTCATCCTCAAAAGACGAAAACCTTTATGCTGATTTCAAGTGAAATTGCAGAAGTACTTTATAAAGTCATAGCCAATTAATTTGCATATTCCTGCCTAATAGGTTAGTTAAAAAAAAAAACAGGATGAAAAAAGCAGAGCAATTAGGCACTTGTACATTTTAGCTTTCACTTTTAAATTTGCTTATCAAAACTTGGAATTAGCTAAATACAGTTAATAAATTAACTGTTTCTGTTTTGTATTTCTAGTAACAAATTATATTCAATATTTTCAAACTTTTTTTTAATGATAACTGGTAAAACAGAGATATCTCATTAGCCTACTTTTCTCTTTTCTTTATAAAGGGTTGAGTATCATGAGAGTGATACATTAGCTATATCTTGCTGTCTGTGATCAGGTGAAAAGTTACAAGATCACATGGACAACATTACAAAGTACATATTCTGCAAAGGATCAAAATCATTACACACTAAATTCAGTTAATCTACCAGAAAATATTGTTTTTCTAGTGGAAACATTTTAGAGAAATCAAACATATTTGCTAGAAAAGAAAAGATCCAAGGGATTTATACTAGGTTTAATTTCTTTTTATAAACTAGAATTGAGACATTTAAGATGTTGAATATTTTGTAAGTTTTTTCGAGGCAATGTAATTGAATGTAATGTCAGAATTAACTTAAAAACCATGATGTGATCAGTTTTTGTGTTGTTTGTTGTTTTCCTGACACTCACTTTTGGTTATTTCAGATTTACAGCCTTATAAATATGCAGGATACCCCATGCTAATTAGGACTATAACAATGGAAACTTCAGATGACCTCCTTTTCTCAAAAGAATCACCATTGTTGCCTGCTGCCACAGAGCTGGCTTTCCATACTGTCAACTGCTCAGCCCTCAATGCTGAAGAGCTCAGAAGGGAGAATGGAATTGAGGTAATATGGAATGACATTTGTATCTTCAAGCTAGTGGAGGCCCATCGTATGACTCTAGGCAATAGAGAATTCACCAAGTACAAATACAGTTGATATTGTTTCTTTTAATTTATTCTGGCAGATAACAATCGTATGGTCTCTGTGTTCTAGTACAAAATTCGTGGTAGAAATGGAGCTTTATTTCATAATGTGAATTGGAAAGTATTGGATTCAAAATTGATAAACTTGATACTGCTTTACAAAGTGGCTTATTGGGAATGCTTAAAAAGAAACTGTAGGAGTCTTTTGTTTACTTGTTTATTTAGTAAATGTTAATCGAGCAAACATTTATTTACCGAGTACCTAACATTAAAAAGTTATTAATATTTTATTCCTATTAGAATAGGCTTTTCATATTTCAAGTCAAAATGGAGAGTTAATGGCTGGCTTCTTTCTCTGCAGGTGTTACAAGAGGCATTTAGTCGCTGTGTGGCTGTCTTGAATCGTTCTAGTAAACCAAGTGACATGTCAGTACAGGTGAGGCTAAAATGTATGGTTCCAAGAAAGTTATACTAGACCAAGAGTCCAGACTTTAACATCTATGAGACACACTTGGAGGGCTCATTAAAACTTATGTTGCTGTGCTCCAGCTCCCTGCCAGCAGAGTTTCTGAATCAGTGGGTCTGGGATGGGGGCCTGAGAATATGCTTTTCTAACAAATTCCCAGGTGGTACTGATGCTGTTGGTCTGTGTATCACACTTGAAGAACTACTACACTAGATCACTTGTGGTCTGTTGGCTTAATGTTTTTCTTAAAGTAGAGCATAATGTACTGAATCCTTGTGTCCCCATTACCCAGTTTCAAACATTTGTCTTTTTGCCATTCTTGTTTCATTTATGTTCCACCTACTTCCCTAATTTCTTTCTCTACTTCCTTCTCCCATCCCTAGTGTTTTAACTGGCTTATTTTCTGTTAGGTTTATAATAGTTGAATTCTTTCATAGAAAATTAATCAGGAATTCATTTAGATCATTGTAGAGCACACCTTCTATGTGGGCCTTTATTTATGCCAGCAAACTTAGAATATAACATAATTGAGTGCAGGCTGTTGAGTTTCATCTTCTATTTTGAAGTGCAGTACATAAATAGAATTCTGATTCTGTAATGTTAATAAGCTGGACAAAAATATTTGAATCTAGAGATTGGCAAACTTTTTTTATAAAGGGCCAGAGAATACATATTTGAGGCTTTCAGACTACAGTCTCTTTTGCATATTTTTATTTGTTTTTTTTTTTTTATAACTCTTTAAAAATGTAAAAACCATTCTTAGCTCCCTGGCTATGCAATAACAGGCCATGGTTGATTTGGCCCATGTGCCATACCGGCCATGGTTTGCCAACCCTGTATCTGGAGGAAATCTTAACCAGAAATACTAGTGATTTAACACATAGGTTCTGTTTAATTTTGTAGTACCATATATACCATTAAGTAGTATTCATGAATCTCTACCGATCTGATTTTCGCTGTCTTGGATAAGGAATGCACGTGTAACTCTTTTTTTTCCTCTCTCTCTTGTGTTGTCTGTAGGTGTGTGGACACATAAGCAAATGCTATAGTGTGGCTGCTCAGTTTGAAGAGTGCCGAGAGAAGATCACAGAAATGCCTGGCATCATCAAGGATCTCTGTCGGGTGCTATATTTTGGCAAGGTAAAGTTTATCTTTACTGCTTTCTCGATGCAGTCAACAATGAGTTTTCTTGTTAAGTAGCCCCAATAAGTTGGGGTCAAGTAACCCCAACTTGTAAGCAAGTTGTGTTCCCAAAATTATTTTTAAGTAGATTATTTTGATCTCTAAAACATTTTCACAAAAGCCTTGTTGTAAATGAAGGCTTTTGTTCCTAGGCTGGCCCACAAAGAATAAGACTAGAGTGACATATCTAAAGGGAGTGGGTCGGGAGTTGGCCCGGTTGCATAGTGGTTAAGTTCTCACACTCTGCTTTGGTGGCCTGGGGTTCACATTTTCGGATTTTGGTGGCAGACTTAGCACCACTCGTCAAGCCACACTGTGGCAGCATCCCACATAAAACAGAGAAAGATTGGCACAGATGTTAGCTCAACAACAATCTTCCTCAAGCAAAAAAAGGAAGATTGGCAACGATGTTAGCTCTGAGCCAATCCCCCTCACAAAAAATTAAATAAATAAAATAAAGGAAGTGGGTCTCATTTGAACATTAGAAGAGAGACAGGAAAGGAGAGAATAGACTAAATAAATCCAGTAAAAGTAAGGAACCACGTAAAACCTGAAACCTAATCTGAGAGCTTACTGTTTCCTCCCAATCCGGTACTGCTGAGGGAAGTTAACTGTGGGTGGATGTGATAGGTGACTGGGAAGGACAGAAAAATTTCTTAGATAACTGGGCAGAGTGAGAGTTGTGTTGGAATAGAACAGGATTAGGGTCAGATCCTGAACTGAAGAATCTGATTCTCCTCAACTGTATTTACTTAATGTCCTTACGAGTGTTTAATAAGAATACAAACTCTAAGGTAAAGAAATCCGTACACCTGCAGTAGAGATAGCATTGATCCACTTAAGATCACTAGCATGTGAGTTGCTATTAATGCCTTATCACTGTTTTTAAAAATTAACAATAGAAGTGGTGAAATGAAGAAAACCATATTCCCAAGTCTTTGAACATTAGCCTCGAAGATAGTAATTCTTTGTCTCATCACAAGGTCACTTTTAATTTTAGGTTTTAAAGGATATAGGATTCAGCTTTAAATTGGAATTGAAAATATAAGAAGAGATAAACATTTTGCACAATAAAATAGCTAGCTTACATATATTCACTACCAGTTTCTCTTGGGAACTTTTTTAACCCTATAATTAATTCCGTTATTTTTATTTCAGAGTATTCCACGGGTGGCCGCTCTTGGGGTAGAATGTGTCAGTTCTTTTGCTGTGGATTTCTGGCTACAGACACACCTACTTCAGGCTGGAATTTTGTGGCATCTGCTTGGTTTTCTGTTCAATTATGACTACACGCTAGAAGAGAGTGGCATTCAAAAAAGTGAAGAAACAAACCAGCAGGTAACTGTAACACTGCTTTAATATTGGGTTTGAACCCAAACCATGGTTTAATGTGAGGCAAAGCTCCAGCTTTCTGGAGCCCTAAGGCATAAACTGTTTTTCAAGATAACTAAGTTTATTGCTCTTTAAGCCCCAAAACTTTATCTTAACTACTTATGCCAGAAGGATTCAAGGCAGGGGAGTTTGCAATAGCATGTAGTGAACATAACTTCATCTTTTCTTGATTACTCAGTCACCTTTGTGCTCGCAAAGTTATGGTTTGTAACGCAGGGAAATACAATGATGCTATTGGGCTGGTGGGGCCAGCTCTCTCAAACACTTGAGGACTTACCTGATGTTTACAGATTTTTTTCTGTCTCTCCTTTCCTATTCACTGTCATTCATTATGTATGTTATTAGTGTGTGCCTTTAGCAGTCAAATCTACCTACCTACCCCCTGTCCCCACCCTACCCCCAAATGTGCTTCTTCCTGTTATCTACAAGATACTGCTTTAGATATAAATGAGTGCATAGATTTTGATGGTCTTTTGTATAAATAAAAGTATTAAGTTCTAATGCATAAACTCTGACATCAGTGTTGGGGACTCATGTGCCTTTTGTTTGTTTGTTTGCTTTCTGCTTCTTGACTATGTTCCATGCAGTTTTGATTCCATAAAGTTACTGTGTTACCTATGTGAAATAACAGATCTACTTTAATGTCTTAATTTTTTGTAACAGGAAGTAGCCAACAACCTTGCCAAACTGAGTGTCTGTGCTCTAAGTCGCCTTGGAGGGTATCTCACTGATGAACAAGCAACCCCAGAAAATCCAACCATAAGGAAAAGTTTAGCTGGCATGTTGACACCCTATGTTGCTAGAAAACTTGCTGTGGTTAGTGCTACTGAGGTACGTGCTTCAGAGGTAGTCTGGGTTTTGATGAATATTGCAAATCCTTTAAATAGTTGAGGAGCGTAACAGTGTTGGTTGCTCCAGGAAACCTAAAAGTTGAAAATGTTCACATGTTTATTCTCTCAACCAAGAAATTCATTCTGTTGTGGATTGATGCTGATGGTATCAGCTTTACAAATCTAGTCTCTCTGTAAGGGTAAATTCACTTCATGTTTCTCAGCTGTGGAGCCACGATAATTTTTACCAGCCTTGAGTCACAAAGGGACAGGATAAGAGGGTGAACTTGGAATGGTGTTTCACAATGGGCACAGGACTGGGAGTCAGCAGACCCAGAGTCCATTTTTAGCTGTTTCTTAAGAGCTATAACTTATTTAGACTCAGAGTTGAAATCCTAAAAGCAAATACATACATACACACACACACACATTCATGACAAAAATAAGTATGACCATGGCGGATCCCCCAACCTCTTTGGCCTCTTCTTTGAGGATCATTGAGAAACAGTCTAAGAATGTAGCATTAGAGAATCAACCTATAGAAATCTATTACGTAGAATACTTTGAAGCCTTACATTTTAAAGGTATATTTAAAGATGTTTAAAGTATTTTAGGTGAGAAGGCTAAATCCCATTTTTGTTATTAAAAAAAAAATAGATGGATGGATCTGTACCAGTATGTTAACTGTAGTTATCCCTGAATGGCAGAATTATAGACTATTTTTATTTTATTTTCTCTAATGATCCTCTAGTACTTTTGTAAGGAAAAAGTCCTCAGGGTTCCAGATGTGGAGTATTTTTAGAATTTATGAAAAGCTTATTTGTTTTTTAATCTAGTCTGATTGAGTCTGCGTTTTAGTGTAGGACATTGCTTTTCAGTGCTCCTGAATAAGAGGGAAGAGGTTTAGATGCCGCTCTTGATCTTTGTTCTTTTTCTAGACTCTGTGTTCATCAATGTGATGTGTTTTGCTAATTTAAAACATTCTTTCCAGAAATACTAGCAAGTTGTTGATTAACTACTACGGGAAAAAAAAAGGCATTTCAAAATCTTGGCCTGAACTCCGTCTGGGTTTAATGAAATGCTTATTTTTAAAATAACTGACAGTTCTCAAAGTTATTCTATTTTCCTAATAATATATTTTTTAGGTCATTTTACTTAACTAATAGTTAACATTTCAAAAACAAGGGTTGGATGGGTTTGTGTAAGATGGAAGTAATAACCCACTGCTTTCCTCCTAGCATTAAATTTAAAATGTAAAATTTAAAAAATTTTTATTAAAACATTTAAGGGAGAGTCAATTATCTATGTGTGCACTTACAATTGAGGACAACTAAACAAAGGGAAAGCACCCTGGATAGCTCAGCAGTCATGTGCTCTGTCTGCAGAGCTACTTAATGCAGCGTTGAATCCGGGTTTGGCCAAGAAAATCTGAACTGACTTCTGCCCGTAAATTTTTTTTCCCTTCCTAGGAGTATGCCTCATAAAGACTTAGATTTTGTTTTCAGATATGTACCTATAAAGGCAGTATGGTATGATTCTTTTTAAGCTTATATTTATTAAGTGTTTATTAAATGCTTTAACACAAATTATGTGATTTTCATCAAAGCAGAACAAATGTTAAGAATGTGAAGTCAGGGTCCCGCCCCATGGTGGAGTGGTTAAGTTTGCTTGCTCCGGATCGGATCCTGGGCATAGACCTATGCGCTGCTCCTCAGGCCATGCTGTGGTGGCATCCCATGTAGAGGAACTAGAATGACCTACAACTAGGATATTCAACTATGTACAGGGGCTTTGGGGAGGGGAAAAAAGAGGGAGATTGGCAACAGATGTTAGCTACGGGCCAATCTCCTCACGAAAAAAAAGAACGTGAAGTCAAACAGACTCAAACTTGAATCCCAGTTTCACCACTTAAGGGTTGTGAGACCTGGGACGAATAAATTTGATCTCTCTCAGCCTTGATTTTTCTCAGCTGCAAAATGGGTTTTAACAAACGTTAGAATTATTGACATCCTTATCATTGAGATCCGTTATACTTAAGGCATTATTACAGTGGTTGGCATGTAATAGACAATTTTGATAAATGATAACTTCAATATTATATTTTTCTAAATGTTACAGAACAGTAATATTCTGTCTTCTAGATTTTGAAGATGCTTAACAGCAACACAGAGAGCCCCTATTTGATATGGAACAATTCTACAAGAGCAGAACTACTTGAATTTCTTGAATCCCAACAAGAAAACATGATCAGAAAAGTATGTTATTGTTTTATAAATTTGTTGGGTAACTTACTCTAATGGAATCTGGAAATAGAACTTAGTATTGACGAAACAGAAACCCATTGTTTCTCCATTTGGTATTAATCAAGCCTGTAGCTTTTTACCACCCAATATTTGGCCCTTTAAGAATAGTGTTCTTATTTTATTTAATAACGCAATGGATTTTTTTGTTGTTGCTTTTGTTACCACTTACGTATAGCTGTCTTCTATTTTAACCAGTTTTTCTACCCAGAAGCCCTGTTTTAGTTGTCCTCTTTTCCCCAGTAAATCAAAATTGCTTTCTAGTATCAAAATTGAATAATTTCTCCTATCCTGCCACCTTCTGGTGGAGAAGCTATTAAGCCATGAAAAAAACAAAAGACAGTAGGATGGGGGATAAGGATAAGGCCTGGATGATAGACACACTAGATGGTTGAGTCTTGATGGTTTAAAAGATAATTCTGTTTGTGGGTTTAGAATTTATTAAAGAGTAACCATCACTGTTGTGTCTTGAATTATTGAAAATTTGCCTTGAACTCATTTCATGATAGTCGCTCAGCACTCTTTGTAGATAGAAGTTTTGGGAATTGCAGAGCTAGGGAGAACAGGTCACTCATTTCTATACATCATCTGTTCATCTGTTCTTTTACCAGAAGAGACATAATAACATCTTCTCTTTGCTTAGCAATTTACAATTTATTATATACTTTTACGTATTATTTCAGTCCAACCTGAATTCTGTGTGATTTCAACCTAAATCTTTATTGGGACTATTTTTCTCCCATTCCTCTTCTGTATCTTTTTCCTTTTCCTTAAATGAAAACGCTTCTTGATTTTTCAACCTATATAATATTACCCTGTCTTTTTTTTATTCAAAGAACCTGTTTTCCAGCACTTTCATTCAGTATATTACTTTTAAAAACTCAGTCCAAATGTATTCATTTCTTAGCTGTATCACTCTATATCTGACTAGGCTAGATGTCTACTGAGTGGAGAGAGAAGAGCCAAGTGTCATACTTGCTTCATAAATGGTAGCTATAACATACTTTATTGCCTGACCTCTGTTATCTTTTGAAATGTTAAAATGAGTTACAATATTAATCTTTGCACTTAAAAAATAATACAACTCTATGCCTGTTCCAGAGTCCATATTGCTGGTTATAAAGGTTAAAAGTGTGTTGCGTGCTGTGATGTGTATCCTACCACATTTTTCCTCACAGGAAAGTGAATGACTTTCAAGTTCTCTATCTGTTATGAAACTGAATATGGATAGATTTATAAACCAGACACTAATGATTCTGATTTTTATCTAATAGTCAATTTCTTTTTTAAAAGGGTGATTGTGACAAAACTTATGGATCAGAATTTGTCTACAGTGATCATGCCAAAGAACTTATTGTAGGGGAGATTTTTGTTAGGGTATATAATGAAGTCCCTACTTTCCAATTAGAGGTAAGCTCCCGACTTCTAGTTTTGTCTGTTAGCTTTGATCATTAGTTATTGAAAGCTACTAGTTTATTCACACTACATACATCGAAATAATGCCTGTTCTTTGCCAAATGATTTATACTAACCTGGGTCTCTGGTGGGGTGACTTTTGATAACTTATGAGCATCTTTATTTTGAATGTTGAACAGTTTAATTTTGTGGATTCATGAATAAGAAATTATTCCTTGCTCAGCTAGTCCTTATATTTTAATAGGTAATGCTGCCCCACTGTGTCATGTATATATGCCTTCAACTTACTAGTCTCTCATGGAAGTGCAAGGCCATTTACACACTCATTCTATCATGTAGAATATCCAACCATCAAATAGAAGTCCTTCTCTGGTCGATTATTAGAAGAAAAGTAAGAAAATACAGGTGGAGAACAAAGAGGTTTTTTAGAAGATGACTGGGGTCACACCAGGTCATCTCTTGTGCTGGTCCCTAATCACTTCCAGAAGCAAATGAGGAGCTTCTTTTTCTTCTTAGCGCTGGGGATCCTTTGGGAATTTTTCGTTGTAGTTTTCTGGGAGGGGGTGGCAGGAGGATTTGGCGATTGATTTATTTGTAAGGAGGGATTAAGTGAGGCTTTGTTTTAGAGGTTGCTTTTGGGAAAAAAGGAATTTACTAAACCACAATGTATATTATTTATCACAGAATAATAAATATAAATATCTGTTAAGCAGAATGAGTTCAGCGACTTGTGAAGTCTCTTTGAAAACTGTCCTTTGAATTTATATTCTAGATACATAGTTTTTAATATAAGAATATAACCAAATTGTAGAAGTTACATACCATGCTATCATTTACTTTGATTGGTTAAGGGAAGAGATCCTCTAATCTCAGAATTATTATACTAAGGTACTGATGGGCATATATCAGATCTCTGATTAACCCGGGACAAAAAAAATTGAGAAACACTTTCGATGAATGCAACTGGGTTTTGTTTCCTCCCCCTCCCCGTTTTTAATTCACAAGTGTGTTCTTGTGTGTGCACAATTTAATCACTCTTATAGCTTGAAGTTCTTTGTTTATTTATTTTTTTGCTGTGGAGTCTTTGTTATAAGTGATTTCTGCGAGCATACATGCTTTTAAATATTTCTCCACTCAACTTAGGTTCCAAAAGCGTTTGCTGCAAGTCTCTTGGATTATATAGGCTCCCAAGCCCAGTACCTCCACACATTCATGGCTCTCACGCATGCTGCAAAAGTGGAGTCAGAGCAACACGGAGATCGCTTGCCAAGAGTGGAGATGGCTTTGGAGGCCCTGAGAAATGTCATAAAATATAATCCAGGTGTGTGACCACCCTTGATCAGCGAGATCCTTACAGTAAAAGGTCCCTAAAAATTCCCATTCTGAGTTTTATCAGGGAAAATTATACTTGGTTATAATGTTTTACTTGGTAGTGTTGTACTTGGTATAACATTAGGAGGAATTGACCCCATAATATTTTTACCTATAAACCGTAGACTGGAAAGAGAAGTCAAGACACCATTAAAGGCAGTATTATAAAATGCGAAGAAAACTTCATCTCTTATTGTTTGGAGTTGGCATAGTAGAACATTACTAGCGGTGTCTTAGGTACAAAGAAATTGCAGCAAAGCAGGCAGTTGATTTGGGACTTATAAAAAATGAGAAAGGGCTTGCACAGAAATTTTATCTTGATAGCATCTATAAAGTTCATGTATCAGGATCACATGCTCTGTTGTAATTTAGAAGTATGATTTCTGTGTCATTAATTCATTTACGATAAATCTTACCTAGTAAGAAGTGTTTTGAAAATTCATCTAACAGTAACCTATTTACAGAATATTTTCAGACTTATCTTACAGGGCCTCAAAAAATAGCAAATTACAGTATATGTTTTATTACCATGTAGCGAAAGGAAAAATACACTGAACAAAACCTTAGCTTTAAATGTTTTTGTTTTATTTACAACAAAATGGTAGTAAATATATGAGATTAGGGTTTGAGGTAGGTGGGAATGGAAATAGCATTCAATTTTATGTACTTTCACAGGGAGTCCTTTGTATGTGCATGTCAGTTTGTAATGTAGTCCTCAAGTTGCGGAGTTCTAACTCCGTCTTAATTAAAAGCCAAATGGTGTCACACACTCTCCCAAAATATAATTAGGCTGAGGGGGGTACCTCTAAGGCTAAGATAAAGAATAAAATTACCACCTTACACCTTTTCTTTTTGAGTTGTGTTTGGAATGTGTATTTGATAAATTTCTTGTTTTTAGCCTGAGGGCTGGGGTGGGGATGGAAATGAAAAGAAAACCAACCTAAGAAACACTAGTGTCTTACTTTTTGCCTCTTAAGATTTGTTGCTGTTTAGAGATAGATACTTCACTCTCTTCGTGTCACAAATGTTGAGAGCAGGTTATCAGAGACTTATAATAGATAGTGACAGTAGTCTATATCAGTTTTATGAAGGTCTATAATTTAGAATTTTATTTCTTGGAAATAAAAAGTGAACATTTTATTCTTATTCCCTAGGCTCTGAAAGTGAATGCATTGGGCACTTTAAGTTAATATTTTCTCTTCTCCGAGTCCATGGAGCTGGTCAAGTGCAGCAACTAGCATTAGAGGTAAAAGAATTTTGTGCTAAAGCATATTGTCTTTCCTACCACTTACTATATATGGTTTGAGCCTTGATTAATGACCATCTGAAGTTGAATAGAAGTTTGCATGTGGTTTTTTTCATTTTGCCTATTAAGCCAATGAATATATTTTTAAAATTTGAATTAATATACTCATTTTGAAGAGCAGATATTGCACAATATTGTTCAAGTTGGTTCCCTCTGTGGCCATTCTTTGTCATGCGTTAGAACTTGGGATGCATTGTACAGTGTCATGTGCTGTGGGTTAGGGCATGGGCTTGACTCAGGAAGCTTGGAAGCCACAGGCAGCAAGAAAAGGAGGCAGGCTTTCCCTTATCTCTCAGTGTTGCTGCAGAGAGAGATGTTGAGACCAGGACACTGCTGGTTACATACTGTGGGTTTGTGTTCTAGAATACTGACCCTTCCACCTCCACCTTAGTTGCTGTCTATTCTCACGGGTCTAGTACATAAGCAGCCTTTCCAGTGAGGGTTACAGACAGGTTTCCAGTTAGGGTGTTTACAGGAGCTGTTTAGGAAAGTCAGCTGCCCAGAACCTGTGGGCCTTAGGGGTCCAAGAGAAGTTGGAGGACCCTCCTTCAAGAGAATGAAACCACTGGTCCCATGGGAAGCTGTTGGGAGCCTTTTCCTCTGGGAGAAGCAGAAAGTCCCTGGTCATAGGGGGCTTGTTGTCCAGGCAACCCAGAGTGAGCTCCCAGGATTGTTTTTCAGATGATCCTGCTCATTGTAACACACACAATTTATTATAAAGAACCAAATTCAACTCTCAGTAACAGGTTAATGAGTGGTTTATGAATGATCTGTATAACGGATTCTTAAATTGCATTTTGGCTTAAAAGAGATTTTTAATAAAATAGTAAAAGTTAAATTGGTCAAAAAGCTTAACAAGCATGTTCTTTTAATTGGAAAGCATGCTTTTCTACTTGGTTCTTTCAAGTACCTAGTAAATAGTTTAAAAAAGCATTGTTAAATCTGGGATACATTGCCTTGATCACATGGTTCAGGTTAAGTGACATTGGTCTTTAGATGTGTTCTGTAAGAGTTAGACTTGAGAGATCATCCTCTGTGAAAGAAAAACATGCCTATTTCTTTATAATGGAAAGATAGACCCAGTCTGTTCTGCGGGGTGCTGAGGACATTACTTTCTCCCTCTAAAAGCAAAGTAAAAGTCCCAGTAGTGAGGATCATTATCTTCCTAATCACTCCCCACCCTAGTTCTGGAGTATAAACTGGTGTAGGATCAAAGGCTTCCTATCAGCCTCAAAATTGTGAATTGGTGCTAAAATATTTGTTAGATCATTCTATTTCTTATCTCTAAATTAATAGGAAGCTAATGTACATAATATATACATGGGCATCAATTTTTGTTTCTCAAAAGATCAAAGTAATAAAGCCAATCTCTTAAAATTAAACTCTTTTTTAAAAATTAAATATTTTGTCCTAAACATTTTTCTCACTTTTGTGAAGCCTTAAATTTATTTAGGTCTGAATAATTTGACTTAATTTGATTTAGATCCAAAATTATTTCCCAAACTCTTAATATCCTGTTGATTAATTTTCAGGTTGTGAATATAGTGACATCTAACCAAGATTGTGTCAACAATATTGCTGAATCAATGGTTTTATCCAATTTATTGGCTCTCCTACATTCGTTGCCATCAAGTATGTATATTCACAAATAGAATTTTGTAAACCACAGCCAATGCGTAGAGGGGAGCGGTTACATAGATAATATAAAACCTCTCACATAATGTTATCCGTGTTTAGTTTTGCGATATTTTAAGTGTTATTCTTTAAATTAGATTTGTCTTCCTAATCATGTTTTACATAAGTCAATAAAATTATTTTGCATTTCCCATGTCAAAAGCTGAGAGTTGGAGGTGAGAGAGGTCTAAAAGCAAAGGAAAATAACCTAGGATTTTCATTTGCTGAGTGTAAGCTACACGTGAGTAATTGAGAATTGACTAACATTCCATGGGTTATAAAGGATGACAGAAAAAAATGCTTGAGATAAAAATTACCTTGTGTTCAGCTTAGAGTTCAGTCCTGTGTTATTTATCCTTTACCAATGTCACTGAGTGAGATCAATTTAAAAAATATACCAACCTGATTTCTTGAATACACCCTGCACTAATATAGGCTCCTTATAAATTGTATAGTTGTCTAGCATAATAGTGTGTACTTATGCTGGAATCAACCTTGAGGTTGCTTTTCAAAGGCAATTGCACTGTAACTCCAGCTTCACTCTGTCAGAATACATTGCTCAGTCGGCTTTGCCAACCCCTTGGAAGTCATGTTAATCTTGGCTCTTCACCTGTCCACCTCCTTGAGAGCAAGAACCTGTCTCATTCATTTTATGCCCCAGGGCCTTGCACATGTTAAGTGTTTCTTTTATGTTCAGTGAATTGAATAGAGTTAGATTTCCATTGAATAAAAATGACATGTCTGAAATAGCTCTTTAAAATGACAACTTTTGGGACCGGCCTGGTGGCGCAGTGGTTAAGTTCGCATGTTCCTCTTTGATGGCCCGGGGTTTGCCGGTTCTCATCCCAGGTGTGGATTTGGCACCACTTGGCAAGCCACGCTATGGTAGGTGTCCCACATATAAAGTAGGGGAAGATAGGCACAGATGTTGGCTCAGGGCCAGTCTTCCTCAGCAAAAAGAGGAGGATTGGCAGCAGATGTTAGCTCACGGCTAATCTTCTGAAAAAATAAGTAAGTAAATAAAATGACAACTTTTGAAAGTCATTTGAAGATTATTTTTATCATGCCTATAACCTTAGTTGGTTTTTCTTTCTTTATTGGATTTTAATAGCTTTGTGAGACTTCAAACAATGCAAAATTTAACTGACTGATGACGTAAAGAATGTTGCAGAAGTCTTGGTTTGAAAGTTTAACTTTGTATTTATATCTGATTTATATAATGCAGTCACTATTTTAATCTTATAGGTAAAATAGCTGACATCTAGATATCTCAGCCTAGTCTACTATCATTTATATTTTAGATTGAATTATCTGTCTCTCACTGTTTGTTGAGGGACATTAAATACATAAAATTTTTAACCTTCCTCCATCCCTTCCAAAGGCTTGTTTTCCTTTGAAACTGCGTTTAGAGCAGTGGTGAGTTTTCATGAAGTATTGTTGCTTTTAGGAATCTCCTTTTGAATGTTTGTTCTCTTGCATGTTAACTTAGACCCGTCTAGCTCCCAGCCTTTGTTGTTGCTTCGTCTCAGCCTAATACTTGGCAGCCTCCACCCTTTCTGCCAACTCTTACTCCTTTGGTCACCTGTCTGTCATTGCCATTTGACTCTAGAAGAGTAAAGGCCAGTAGCCCAGTATACTTCGATGACAAGGGGTAAGAGGTGCATACACTGTCCAGAAGGATGCTAACATGTCGTAGATTGGAACAGTGTCTTGCAACTGCCTCTTCCTGCTCATTTCTCTAAGGCAGTAGCATCAGATGAAAATCTTAGATGCCTGACCAACATGTCTTCAGGGTGTCAGGAGGTGAGAAGATTTTGTTTGTGTGGTGAACAATGAGATAGGAAGACAGTATAACACATTGATTACGCATGTAGACTTTGGAGTCAGACAGACCTCTATATGAAAACCCACTATACCACCCACTAGCTGTGAAACCATGGGCTGGTTAAACTGGGCCTCCACTTCTTCATTCATAACAAGGCCATGATCATTCATACCTGTCTCTCAGGCTGTTGTGCAGATTTAAATATGATGCCCCATGTAGAACACCTAGTTCAGTGGCTGGCACAGAGTCAACACCTAGAAAATGTAAGCTAACGTGATGGTGCATTCTTTGAAATGTATTTTACTCTGCAGGTCGTCAGCTTGTTCTGGAAACTCTTTATGCTTTGACATCAAGTACGAAAATAATTAAAGAAGCAATGGCAAAAGGTAATGTATAGAGTGCTTTCTCCTCCAATCATGTTCAGTAATGACGAAGCTTATCTTGAGCTGCTTTGTATAGTCTGATAACCCAGAGGAGTGCTTTCGAAGACTTAACAGTTTTTAAAAAATCCAACTGCATTGAGTTGAAATACAGTTGAAAATGAATTCTACTGATTAGAATAGTCATATTCTTTATGTGTAGTATAAACACTAATTCTTTTTTTCCTTCATAGGAGCTTTGATTTATTTACTAGATATGTTCTGCAATTCAACACATCCACAGGTTCGAGCCCAAACTGCGGAACTTTTTGCTAAAATGACAGCAGATAAACTAATAGGTCCAAAGGTGAGCAAAAATAGGTTCTGAAAAAGAAATTAGTTATTAAAGCTTTATTACTTTAATACTGATTTCATGAAGTTGACCGAAGTCTGAGATGATGAAGATAAGGAAATGATTTGATGTGAAAGTTGAAAGATTGACATACCTGACATTATCCCTACATGTTACTAGCTTGAGAAAAATTGTAGTTGGGGAAGCCTGCACTAGAATTGAGAAGTCTTAAGAAAGTGTTTGGATTATGGCAATAAACTGTTCGTCTCTCTTGAAGAAAGAACAAAAATATATTTAGGTTGTGAGAGAAGTTAGTTAGGTTATGTTAGACTTTCACACTGCGAGAATTGGCCTGTGGAAGTAGCTAGTGAAGGAGTTGGTGATCTATGTCCTTGTATACTCCACCTCTGTGTTAGGAAGGTTATACCACCCTTGGGAGGTCCGTACAGGCATGTGAGTTTAACGGCACCTCTGCCACCCCATTCTGTAGGGAGATCTTTCATGCAGAATCTGGAGATGATCAGATGATCTCTGGAACCGTGGTCCAGTTTGCAGAGCAGGAACCTGTTAAAACAGTACTTCTAAATAGAATTCCATCCAGACACAGGTGTAATCAAAGTCCTCTTCTTCTGTGACTAAATCAGTTTCACAAGAAGCAATGCTCACTGAAGCACTGTCTGTGCCGGCCCACCCAGCAGCACCTTAGAGACGTGGGGGCACCATGAAATAAGGCCTTCGTTTCCAGAGTCTGATTCTATGTCTGTAAAGCAAGTTGAATTGAGTTGTTTTTTTCTTGCCATTTCTCTCGATCTAGGTAATGAGAATCTGTCAAAGGATCTGGAACAGTTTTACTCTGGGAATAAGGTTGATAGTCTATCATCAGCAGGGTTGATGAGATATGAGGGAGATTACGTTTGGATCACTGTAGAAAGGTCCATAAAAGTATGGATATTCATGTTTCATAGTGAGTTTTCTTAAAGCTAGAGTTAGGTAGCACATAATTGTAATATCTAATACTACATTTCAAATAATGTTTTAGATGTTTAAAATAAATATGTACTGGAAATTGACTTTGAGCTCTTCAGTAATTTTTTGACCTTTGAAATACATGAGGGACAAATTTTATCAAGGTGAATATATTTACACTTAAATTTTCTGTATGGCAAAAATACAAGTATCAGCTCTTTAATTATTGAGTGATTTGCAGCAAGAGATTCTAGAACTGGAGTCAGGAAACTTTTTTTTTGGTAACAGCTTTATTGAGATATAATTGACATAGTTAGGCAACCACAATCAATTTTAGAATATTTTCATCAACCCATGAAAAATACCCATTCTCTTTAGCAGTCACTCCCCATACCCCCTCCTCCCAGTACGTGGCAACCACTAACCTGCTTTCTGTCTCTGTAGATTTGCCTATTCTGGGCATTTCACATAAATGGAATCATACAATATGTGGTCTTTTGTGACTGGCTTCTGTTACTTAGCATAATGTTTTCAAGGTTCATCCATATTGTAGCAAGTATCAGTATTTCACTCCCTTCAGTTGCCAAATAATATTCCATTGTATAGCTATACCACATTCTGTTTTTCCATTTGTCAGTTGATGGTCATATGGATTGTTTCTACTCTTTGGCTATTCTGAATAATGCTACTGGTGAACATTTGTGTCCAAATTTTTGTGTGGATATGTGTTTTTATTTCTCTGAGAGTAGAATTTCTGGATCATATGGTAACACTATGTTTAACTTTTCAAGGAGTTGTCAGACTGTTTTCCAAAGCAGCTACACCATTTTACCTTGTCCAAAGCAATGTGTGAGGTACCTGATTTCTTTACATCTTCTCTAACACTTATTATATATCTTTTTTGATTATAGCCATCCTACTGGGTATGAAGTGGTATCTCATGGTCTTGATTTGCATTTCCCTGGTGGTTATTGATGTTGGATATCTTTTCATATGCTTATTGGCCATTTATACATCTTTTTTAGAGAAATGTCTATTTACATCCTTTGCTCATTTTTTAATTGGGTTATTTGTGTTTTTGCTATTGAGTTGTAATTGTTCCTTATATGTTCTGGATACCAATCCCTTACCAGATGTATGATTTGCAAATATTTTCTCCCATTTTGTGGATGTCCTTCCACTTTCTTGATGGTGTCTTTTGAAACACAAAAGTTCTTAATTTTGATGAAGTTCAATCTTATTTTTTTCGTTGTCATTGTTGCAGCTTATGCTTTTGATGTCATATCTAAGAAACCATTGCCTAATCCAAGGTTACAAAAATCTGTGCCTATGTTTTCTCCTAACAGTTTTATAGTTTTAGCTCTTGTATTTATGTTTTAGATCCATTTGAGTTAATTTTTCTACATTGTGTGAGGTAGAGGTGGGGCTAGTAAACTTTTTCTGTAAAGGGGCATATAGTAAATACTTTATCCTTTGTGGGCCATGTGATCTCGGTCACAGATACTTAACTCTGCCATTTTAACAGGAAAAAGCCAGAAATAGTAACTGTACAAATGTGTGTGGCTGTGTTCCACTAAAACTTTATATGCAAAAATAGGTGGCAGGCCAGGTTTGGCTCCTGGTTTGCCAACGGTTGTTCTAGAATAGCTGACTGACCTGGCCATAACTTGGAAGGCTTACAGCCGAAGAATTTGCATTATGTATATTTTTTTACTTAAATGTTTAATGTATGCACACGAGCAAGTGATCACTTCCTGTTTGAATTCTGTGGTGACCAAGAAAAGTGACATACTGCTTATTGTGTGGATGCTCTCTACCATCTAAGTGACATTGTTTTCTTTAGTTCATTGGCTGCTAGGAAGTTCAGAGCTAAATTTGTAGTATATCACTAGCAATTATACGGAACTTTTGATGTTTCCTTTGTGTACTGACTTCATACTATTCTCAGTCATTCAAGTTTTTTTGAATATCTGCTGTGAGCCAGGGGCTGAGAATGCAAGCAATGAGCAAGACAGGTTGGGCCAGGGAAGGTTCCGTAAGGATGAGATTTGAGCACAGACTTAAATGACATAAAAGAGGGAAAACCATGTAAAGACCTGAGGAAAACTTACCGTCCCAACCTTCATTTTCCCTTTGTCCTTATGCCTCACGCTAATTTTCAATTATGTGTATGTATTTATTGGTTGTATTTTTTTTAAAGCTTCTTTTTAAATCCTTTTTGGAGAAAGGTACAGTATAATATAAAACATAGTACAGCAAATAAATCTGCTAAAAAATACTTGTCAGACAAAGGTAGCATGAGAAAAATTTGTTTGTAAGGGTGGGGAGCATGGGGGAAGAGTTGGAGGGACAGGCCAGCTAAGGGTGTTCTGTGAAGAGGGAACAGCATGTTTGAGGTGTGATCCGGCGGGGTGTGTTCTGGGAACTATACACATCAGTGATAGTAATTTCTTAGTTTCTTAAATTTGAGGCAGAGAATGGAGATGAAACTGGATAGGTAAGTAGGAGGAGGTTGTAGTGACCCTTGTTAAAGTTACCATTGCATAACAAAGGTTTATCTATTCTCCCCTCCCGAGCTTATGGATAATAGTTACATCCCACACCAACCACAGCACACATGACAGCAGTATTCTACCTTAGAGAAATGCGAAGTAAACCAAATACGAAGATGTTTCCAATAGGTTTTTTTCTTTCTCAACCCCCTCACATAGGTTCGAATTACGTTAATGAAGTTTCTACCAAGTGTTTTCATGGATGCCATGAGAGACAACCCCGAAGCTGCTGTACATATTTTTGAAGGAACTCATGAAAATCCTGAGTTAATTTGGAATGATAGTTCCAGAGATAAAGTGTCCACAACAGTTAGAGAAATGATGCTAGAGTAAGTAAAGGCACACATAATGGCTTAGGGCCTTCAGGTGGAATCACCGGGAAGGGCAAACGATTCCCACTTTGTCTGTCACCTGTCTGAGACTTATTCTGAAGGCTAATCAAAGTGTCTCCTGTGACTGAAGTATTTCCCCTTCCCCCTTTTTTTCCCCAAGGCACTTTAAAAATCAGCGAGACAACCCTGATGTAAACTGGAAGGTAAAAATCTACTTTTATTCAGAAGAAAGAATTTTATGTTTTACTGTATTTTTTGTTGATTTGTTGTTTTTTTTTAAAGTCCTGCTGAATCAGTTTAATGCCAACTTATTAGATACTTTGTCATTAAGACATTTAGGTCTCCCCCTGGGAAATGTCTTAAACATAAAAGTAGGAATACTTGCTTTTGAAATAAGTGATTAATCAAGCATCTTTTCTGAATTTTATTAAGAGAAAATAAAACAATAATTATCATTTGATTATATTAATGACTATTTAAAGACTAGTTAATTTCATAAATATTTCTTTAATAGGGTTTGCATTTCTTGCTTAATGTACCGCTAATGATAAGTGAGTTGACTGTGGTTCTTTCTCTATTTAAAGTTGCCTGAAGATTTTGCCGTGGTGTTTGGCGAAGCAGAGGGTGAACTTGCTGTTGGAGGAGTTTTCTTGAGAATCTTTATTGCACAACCAGCTTGGGTTCTAAGAAAGCCTAGAGAATTTCTTATTGCACTGCTAGAAAAATTAACTGAGCTCTTGGAGAAGAACAATCCTCATGTAAGCTTCAGCCATCAGCAAAACATTTCAAATAGTTTGCTGAACATACTGATAGTGTTTGTCTTAAAACACCGTCCTCATTGACCACAGATTAAGAATTGGCTACCTCTTTCAATATAGTAGCTACATTTAAACTGAGATGTGTCTGTTCATCTTCTTTGGCCATGTTTAGAAGTGAAACTCCTTAGTAAAATGGTTATTTCTGAGCGAAAATTGGAGATATCTATGTTAAAAAGATGCTATTTCTGACAATTGTAGAAGCTCTGAAAGAAGGTTTCTGCCCCCCCATTTTCAATGATTGTATAATTTTAATGAGAAACCTAAATATTCAGTGTAGAAGCCTAAATGGAAGTGTGTCCTGCTAGGGCACGTTCTTCACTCAGCTTTCTATCTCTGGCAGGGATGACCCTAGTTAAAGAAATAGACAGAGTAGTAACTACATGAGTGAACCCTGTACCTGTGCTCAAAGCTGAAGACTACCAGGAAAGCAGCAGTGAGTGAGCAAGTAGGCTTGGTGTTGGTTTGGTGAGTCAGAAACCTGATAGCATGTAAGGTTTTTGTTACTTGAACCTTTAGATTGGCGGTAACTGAGGCACGTGATTGCTGTTGAATTAAACAGCCTGGCTATAGAGCAAGGTGATTCAGAGACCGAGCTGTGTTGTTAGATGGTCCTGGACCCCACACCAGCTCCACCCCCGACTAGCTCTGTGACCTTGGACAATACCTAATGACTTTGCCTGAGTTGCCACATTTATAGAATGATCACAGCATCTGCCCCTAAGGCTGAGGTTTTAATGAGTTTTGATATATGTGGATTCCTTAGCGTAATGTCTGGCTCATGTCGAGTCCTTAGAAATTAGTAGTTACTGTCATTAGCTTAGCAAAACTTTTAAAAAAATATTATTAGTATGCCAAATATTTATGTATGTTTCTTTCCATAATCATATTTTCTCTTTACTAGGATTTTTACTGCATCCAAACTTTGCTTAAAAAATGAAATCCTCAAAAGTAGAAACTCTAATTAGAAAGGCAAAAACACAAAATATTTTCCTCCTATATCACCTTTCTTTTTGGGCACATCCCTGGGTTTCCATGTTCATTTAAGATGCAGTATATTATGGATATATATATGTCCGCATATAATGGTATAAGTTATAGGTCTTTGTAATCCATTATCTGCAGTGGAAAGTGCATTATGGCAGCAGGCATGTTAAATAGTAGGATTTTTTAATAGAACTGGGGAAAACATTTTACTAGTTCTACGTTCTCCTGAATTACTGGTGTTCTTTGATTCTGTCATTTCTGTATTATCTAAAAATTTCTAGTAATATCTTTTGGGAGATGATCTTTTAAACCTGCAATAGAAATGTGATGTGACCTTGCCCAGTGAAAGACTGCTTAGATTAAGATACCAAATTCTTAAATTTATTTTGAAGTCTACCTTTTATCAAGACAGGGATGTTTGTTCTTCTCTTAGGATTTGTGAATCAATTTTCAAGTATCAGCACTTAGAACTTGTGGATCCTTAGTTTTGAACACCAAATAATTGCTAAGGATGTTTAGGACTTTATCAGTATTTTACAGTTTGTTTGTTTGCTTTACACCCTTCAGGGAGAAACTCTGGAAACTTTGACAACGGCAACAGTGTGTCTCTTCAGTGCACAACCTCAGCTGGCTGATCAGGTCCCACCATTGGGCCATCTTCCCAAAGTTATCCAGGCGATGAATCATAGGAACAATGCCATTCCTAAGAGTGCCATTCGTGTTATCCATGCCCTGTCTGAAAACGAGGTATTGATGAATCCATTTAGTAGCTTATAGCCCTACAATGTATCTGTGCTCCTTCTTCCTCACTAATGTACCTTGCATTATAAATCCCCTTCCTACCATGTGCCTTTCTGCATAGGAACCACATGGTATTGTAACAATTCTTAAATCAGTTTAGTGATAGAATTAATAGGAGACTGAATTTGACTCAGTTCATTATTAAACTTGAACTGAGTGTAGGTTTTTCATATGTTTTATTGTTACGGTGTTTACTATGTAAAATATTGCTCTTCTTCAAGTAATCTTCTCTTTTTGGGCACCCAGCTGTGTGTTCGAGCCATGGCATCTTTAGAGACCATTGGCCCACTGATGAATGGAATGAAAAAGCGACCAGATACCATTGGTCTAGGCTGTGAAGCAATTAATCGAATGTTTCAGAAGGAGCAGAATGAATTAGTAGCACAAGTAAGTGACTTTCTAGATCCAGCACTGTTTTAGGAAAGCAGACATACCAGACAAATAGATTTCCACTTACTTAGCACTGATTTGGTTTCCCTGACTTAGGTTTAGCTTAGGTTTGGCAGAGAGGTAATTTGTGAGTTTGTGTATGCACAAAATTTTATATTTTATACACACACACACAGGCACACATGTATATACACACACAGAAAGGTGGCACAGCTCCCAAAAATCTCACCAGTGTCAAAGTACTTTTGTGGTGTTTAAATCTTAAATTTTGCTCATTTACTTAAGCATTTATCCTTAGTTTCCTTTGTAAAATTTGCTTCATCCTCTTTGGAAAGATTCTTCCAGTTTATTGACCCCTTTGTTTTTTAAGTCATGTTTAAGAAACATGCCAAGATTTTTATTGTCCTTTTCAAAGAGACCACCCACTAATGAATATAAGTCTTGGTGGGTACCAGTGTAGAGTTAGACGGACACTGAAGGAACGAAAAAGTGTATGATAAATTTCGAAATCATTGTGAAAGTGATCTTTCTAAAATATAACTCAAATATAACTGGGTCACTCTTCATCTTAAAATCCTTCAGTGGTTTCCTATTACCTGCCAGATGACGAAGTGACATCTGACATCCTTAGCCTAAATACAAGGCCCTGCATTTCTATTATCTGGCCCTCCTTTTTCTCCCAGCCCCTTTTCCTCTCACATCTCTCCTCACCCCCCAACCTGCACCCACCCAAACCCCACCCCTCATTTAGGCAGATAAGTGTTGGGTACATCTCAAGGAGATAATTGGTTGCTCTGAGGTTCAAACTTAGGATTGGCTTGAGGATTGGAAAGAACATAAACTAGTTCCACCACTTGGTGGCTCTGTGACCTCAGGCGTGATACGTAACCTTGCAGTGCTCAGATTTGTCATCTATAAGATAAAGTTATGACTACCTCACAGGGTTGTTATGAGAATAATATCTATAAAAAGAAGTACCCTCACTAAATGTTAGTTACTTCTACCCCTTTGAGTTTCAGAGTGGGCAGTGAAAATTGTATCATACTAGAGTATTATTTAGCCTTTATTAGGCTGATAGGAAATATATGGTGAATGCAAGGGTTGATTTAAGATAATGTGAAAAAAATATTAGGATACATCAGATATTGTTGCCAAATAGTATAATGTCATTAGAGGAGGGAGCCCAGTGTGGTGGCTAAAAGCTCAATCTACGCTTCGTCAGTCAAGACAGAGATTGCATCGCTGCCCAGCTCTGACTGTTAAATGTTTCACCCTCCATGCCTTGATTTTTCTATCAGTAATATTGTGCCTACATTGTTAGGTGTTGGATTAAATAAAATAATCAATGTGTAGCATTTAGAAAAGTTGATGGCACAGAATAAAATCTCATTAAAGAATGCCATTTTATTAGACACAAAAAAAATCTGCATTTGGCATTAAAATAAAGTGGGTTAAAAAATTATTTCTTCAGTGGATTGTTACTTTTTTTTCAGCATATACATATGCTTAATATTCTCTTCTAGGCCCTGAAAGCAGATTTGGTCCCATACCTCTTAAAGTTACTTGAAGGCATTGGCCTTGAACATCTGGACAGCCCAGCAGCCACTAAGGCTCAGATTGTTAAAGCTCTCAAGGCCATGACTCGAAGCCTGCAGCATGGAGAACAGGTGAGTCTGCACAGAGGCGGCTTGGATCTGCCAATTACAGGCATCCTCAAAGCCAAGAGTCCTGGCCATGTACAATCCACACACCTCTGCTCGGGTTCCATTTACAGATGTGCTGCTCTCGGCTATAACTGGAGCAGATCCCGAGACCAAGGATGGACTAGCATAGCTGCCTCATAGCCAGTGAAAGAACACAAACTAGATACTCAAATAGTCACCCATGATAGTGATAGCACGTTGTACATTTTAGGAAGAAAAATGCCAAAATTCTTCAGCATAGAAGAATATTGAGTTTTTAATGCTGGTTAAGGTTAACTTTCAGTTCTAGGAGTTGTTGGATAGTGATAACCACATTCATTAACCATCACATAATGCCATTTTGAAAGATACAGAACATCATTTTAGTTTCATTTCCTTTCTGTATTAGCACTTATACAGTGTTGGTTTCCTTTTTGTTGTGACTTAGATATATATTGTGTTTCCGCCGCATGCATATGCTGACTTCAAGCCATTTCAGTAATTTAATTTCCTCTTTTGTTTTATTCTTAATGTTGCTTCTGAAGAGTTCCTCATTGAGTGTTAATGTATAGCCTTATCTACTAATGCTTTCTCTCTTTTTTTCTAATTGAGGTGAAATTTACCTTAGCATAAAATTAACCATTTTAAAGTGAACAATTAATGGGTATTTAGTGCATTAACAATGTTGTATAATCACCACCTTATCCGGTTCCCAAAAGGAAACTCTCTACTCATTAAGCAGTTACTCAACCCTTCCCCGCCCAGCCTCTGGCACCCACCATTCTCTATGAATTCACCTATTCTGGAAATTTCATATAAATGGAATCATACAATATGTAATCTTTTGTGTTTGGCTTCTGTCATTTAGCATGTTTTTGAGGTTCATCCATGTTGTACCATATATCGATACTTCATTCATTTTTAGGGCTGAATAATATTCCATTGTATGTATATTCCATTTGGATTGTTCCTACCTCCTAATCTCTTTTTATAGTTTTAAATTGACTTAAAGCTTTCCTTTGGTGAATCCACTGTGTGCATATGTTCCAAGTAAAGAAACATTTTTTATGCCAGTGTTCATTTCGTCAGTATCATCGTTTGAACAAAGTGACATGAAAGAAGAGAGACGGCATGTGTTGCTGCAGTCATTAACTGTGTGTTTAATACGTAAATTGGGGGCTTTGATTATGAGTGTTCTGAATGCCAAGCATAGGCATTCCTGTATATCACGTGCAGGCAGTTGTCTTCCCGTTGACCTGCTTCAGGATTCCAGTTGATGAAATTAGCCCAGTAACCCTGACACCCACCTTCCACTCCCAAGAGGAGGAAGGAGGAGTGATAGTGTCCAAAATAGGGACTCTCCACCACCTTCACAACTGATCACTTCACCATTGCTTCTTTCCAAGGGTCGGGCAGGGAGTCTCTAGGGCTCTCATGGCCCCCGTGTGTCTCTCTGCTTTAGTGCTTACCAGTAAATTATCTGGCACTGTCTGTCTCCCCTACTAGACTGTCAGTACTTCAGAGACAGAGACTGTCTTTCACATCTGTGTGTCCACTGTGCATGCCACATACAAGGTGCACAATAAATATTTGAACATTGATGTGTGAAAGATATCCTCTAAAGTGCAATTTCCTAAACTTTTTTCTGTGTCACTTAGAAGGAAATATGTCTTTCATCTTAGTCCAGTGCACATTTACACACACGTTGTTTATACTTATGTATGTATGTATGTATCACAGAATAATACTTAGCCATTTTAGCTGTCATACTCTGATGCTTTCTATAGTCGCCTGTTTTATTTTCTCAAGCATGTTAATCACAACCTTCTTAATCAAGTTCATAAATTTCTAACGGGTCATAACCCATAATTTGAAAGACTACTGTAAGTTTTAGCTTGAGTTTGCAGCATCTCCTCCTCAAACTCCTTTCTCAGGAATACTTCATGAGCCCGCACCACACAGTCAGCCGCTTGTTACTATCACAGGCAAACCTTCCTCCCCGAATTACGTACAAGTCAGTAAATTGCAGGTTCAAATAACAGAGTCCAAGTTTAGAGGGAAGACTGACTTAGGGACTTCTTTGGGTCTGGCTTAATGAGATGTGCCTAGTATAGAATGTTTGATGAATGCTAGGTCTTGTTCCCTCTTTGATCTTTCCTCAGCTGGTCTTCTTCCTTCGGCCTTGGAAGTTTGCCTTTTCTCTTTAGTTCTGTCTTCCAGCCTCCAGTCCTTAATTTGTTTATGTTCAAAGAGTTTGCTTTACTTCCCTAGGTGAATGAAATCCTATCTCGTTCTTCAGTCTGGAGTGCCTTCAAAGATCAGAAACATGATTTGTTTATTTCTGAGTCCCAAACAGCAGGATACCTCACAGGTAAACCACACCTAATTGGTTACCCTAAGACATACAGCAGAAGCCACTGAGACCTTCCTTTTGCCGTGACTAGACTGAAAATAGCATTTAGAGGGTTTTCTTAGGCTACCAGCTACCTGTTTTGAAGGTGCTGTGGGCATGCAGTAGACCTCTGATTTTAGCCCTAAAGAGCGTGTGGATTGCTCTTGTGTTGAATGTGTGTTGACTGAAACATGGACTCTGCTGTTTTGATCCAATTCATTAATGGTGTCATAGGTTATGTTTGGAGCATGGCTGTTTTAAATGTTTATCGTAAATATGTAAAAAGAGTGGAGAAATATCTACTCAGAAATACTGGTATCAGAAACATGATAGCGTCATTCTATTTCTTTCAAAATAACAGCTTGACATTCCAAATATGTATACTCATGTGAAATATTTTTCTTCTAAGTTTCCAGTGATTAGTCTGTAGTTTTGCCACATACTTAGGGTTTGTCCTCTCTTGAGAAGGAGATACATGTGTACCATAAAGGAAAGGATGTTTTACTGCTTAGGAATCAAAAGATAATACACTTTTGAAGCTCAGGACAATTGTCCATTTGATATACTAATTGCCTAATAACTTTAGAATACTTGTTTTCATATTGGTTTCTGTTTAAAAAGAAAGTCACAGTATTCTGTTGTTGTGTGCTGAAAATGAAATATTGTCTCTGGTATAAAAATTTCAGTTTGAAATTCACCTTAAGAATATGAGGTGGTTCTTATCGTCTGCCTGAAATTATAGTATATAAAAAAATGTCAGCCCTGCTTCCTCCTCTAACCAGAGATGATTTAGGTAAATGGAAAGAAAAAGATTACTACACAGTGTTTCTCAGACCAGTGTAATTGTTTTAATAATCCTGACTGCTAGTATAGAAATCTATAAATTGTGAAGACTAAATTTTGAATATTCAAAAATAGGGACTTTGGAGAAAGTTTTGCTTGGTTTTAATTTTAGACTTGGTCGTGACACTACTGGTTTTTTCCCATTGTGAGTACTTTAATATTAATTCACTAAAATTTATAAACAGAGCCCTAATATTTATAAACCTGTGGTGCTTTGGCTGCTGGTCGTGTGTGTACATTACGAGCAGAGTGCTGTAGATTTCCCTGCTAACTTTTCCATCCCATGTGCTAAGATATCTGTGGAGAGACATACCTAGAATATGGTCTTAGTCTATTCCATATCTCTCTTAAATTTGGGGTAAAGCTGTAGCTTCTAAGTGTGTTCTTGTAGGCACACTAAAAACTTTTCCTATTTAGACCCTTTTTCCAGAAGTTTACATAATACCGCATTACATTCATTATTTCATATATAGGATATTATGATTCGAAAATCTGCCTTATTTTTTTTTAGCAAAGAGTAAACTTATTTAAAATTTGACCCTGAAGAATAGTAAGATGTAGATTATAAGCTTTGCTGCAAAGCCGTCTTTTAACTCTGTGTGTTCTCCATTGTACTTAGCGTTTGTTGACTTGACTTGATGGAGTCAAAGACTGCAGGTGGTCCTGACTTACTAGCGGGCTGTGGGCCAGAAGGTCTGGGGTTAGAATACAGGAGAGAGAGGGATTTATCTTTAGAGACCTAGACTTTAGAAATCATTTTGGTCCTTACCCCCATCCAGATCCCCTAATAACTGTAGACAAAGTGCAGGGAGTAAAAAGGTTCCTGTCTGTGCCTTTCCTTTTACGTGAATCTCTGTGGTGGCTTTTGAATGAGGTATGAGAAGCAGCCATGATGAGCCGTAGCGGATGGAAGAGGGTTAGGGAACAACAAATTTTCTTCAGATTTCTTCACATCCTAGGGCCGGCTCAAGGGACAGAAAGAGACAGCAAGGTCCACACAACCAGTCGAGGGGGAGATGGTATAAATCCCAACCTGGAAAGGCCCTGGTGTTACTGTGGCAATTCTGAAGGCTGTTGCTGAAGCCTGCAGGCACGTCGCTTTGGGACAGTCTGGACTAGCTCTGAGCCATGTTGGCCCTGAAATTGTACAATTCTTAGCACATCCATCTGGGATGTTCTTTTGTTGAGATGTTTTTATTCAGGAAGATTTAAGATTTTCCCATCGGCTCTAGTCTATCTTGTTTGAAAGGACTATTTGAAGAGTTAAAGTACTGCCATTTGAATTGATGTGTACTTATTGCGTGGGTTGACAGATGATTTTGTGTGTGTTAGAGCTTTTCCATTGATATATTGTGTGTCATGTGTTTGATAAAAGGGGCAGGCACTTCTAATAATGATAAAAGCCCATTATGTGGAACTCCATGGAATGTATACAGCGTTGTGTTGAATTGGAATTTTAAATTTATCCCACTCTAGCCTCAATCTTGAAAAGATTCAGATTGACCCAGTCCCTCTGTAACTGATTGGCAAATCAAATAAGGTACTGTGAGAACACGCATCACCAGCCTTTTCTTCTAACTGTACCTTTGGGTGAGTTTGGCAAGTCAGTGGATTTTGTTTAGGAGATGGGGAAAGATAAAGGAAAGTTAATTACTGTTTCAAAATAAGACAAGAATGACCGAAAATACATTTATGATTTTCTTCTACCTGACTTCTGAGTAAATGTTATTCAGTCACTTGTTCAGGATTTGGGATAAAAATTAAAATGTCTAGGCAGGATTACTCAGTATTGAGAAGTTAAGATGAGACTGCCTCAGATGAGACTGGCTCTCTGGCCTGGCATATTGTTTTGTTTTTATGATAAATCCTCATCTAAAAGTGCCTCAGTGGGATTTTACCCATGATGCAGATTAGCTGTAGTTGCTCCTTGTCCAGGGCCTTGGGTTGCTTAGCCATTTCTTAGATTCTAGAAGAGCTTGGTGCTAGCTCAAGGCCCTATACAAACAATTTCAGCAGTGAAAATTCTCAAATTACACCACCTAGAAAATCAGAGAGAGAAGGAGCAACAGGGAAAAGAAGAGAAGCACGCCAAGGTGAAAGATGCTTCTAGGAGCTGGAAGTGGAAGAGAAGAACTTTATATATATGTATGTATTTAATTAGAGGCATGTGGGATAGTTACTTGGGCTTCCTAAGATCATTAAAGGGAGAGAGGGTGCAGTTCTTGGGCCTCTCCTCAAACCAGGTCACTGGTTCTTTGCAGAGTTTTGTTTTTTCTTGTTATACTCACCCAAGACTATACAATGTGAGCAATGTTAGGAAACATTCCCGAAGGTCAATGTCAGTTTATTGTAAGACATTGACTGCTAAGGCAGGGCTTCCTTTTTTTATTTTCCCCACTGAGACTCTCATGTTCATTTTCATCAAAGCCCATGCTCCTTCCACTGTTCCATCATGGCAGCCAATTCTGTTTTGTGGAATTCTTTGTTAACTTTCCATCTTTCCTCATTTCTCTTAAGTGACAGCCTTGCGCGGTATTGCCACATGCCCCATTTCTGGCAGCCCCTTCTCTTTCCTCTCACTTTTCTCTGGAGAACACAACTGCTATATCCCATCCTAATGAGCAGACTTAACCTTCTGGCCCCTGGAAACCAGATGTATCCTCAAGGAGTGCGAGGGGTGTGAGTGAGACAGCGTCTCAGACTTGGTTTACAGAAATATCCAGAAATTGATTTGTCTTTCCCAAATTTTAGAGGCAAATGGTGGGGCTAGAATTTGGTCTATTCTGGATGATCCTTCTAGGCTTATCATTTCACAATTTAGATTTAGCCTAGAGGTTCCCAAACTTTCTCAGTTCACAATACCTTTAATATCTTAGTGATTTTTTTTCCATCTACCCCAAGGCAAAAAGAAATACCTAATAGTTAAGTTTATTAAGTAGTTATGTCCAAACAACTTGAAAGTAGTTGTTTGTATGGTGTCCAACAGATGTCTCTGTGTTTCTCAAATTTAAAATATCCAGCCATGCCCCTGTGAATTTGCCCCAGGGTGCCTCAGCACACAGTTTGAGAACTGCAGCCTTAGCCTGTTTTCTGTATGTAGCATTCATGATTGGGTCTCATAATCTACTTGTGTGATACGAACCAAGTTGAGCCCACAATTAGAAATGCTCAGGAACTATACCAGTCTGGAGTGGTTAGGGGTTTATTCTTAAGGGTTACGTCTTTGGTGAGACCTGCTTGATAGTTCCCTTGTAATCTTGCTGCTGCCTAAGGTTTCAAAGAGTGAGAGGTTGGTGGGAAGTGATGTAACAGTGCGGTGCTATCGCTCTGAACCGCTTTGTCTTTTTTGAGCAGTCTGTGGAGGGCCCGGTGTCCTGATTGGTGGAAGACAGGGGTTGATAGCTGCAGGCCCACGCTGCCTTAAAAAGTGAAAATCTTTTTTCTAAGTTTTATAATTTCAAAGTTCTGAGTGCCTGGGTGGTCTGGGTGGCATGCTACAGCTCCCGCAGGCTGAGTTGTCTCTGGCCATGTAATCACAACGCTAGATACTTTGTCTGCCAAGTAGTACGAACCATTTCCCATCCACGATACAAATGCTTGTAAGGTGAAAAACAAGGTGAATCTGAATTGTGCCCTTTGTGTCCTACATCAGTCCCTGTTATGCCTTAGCCTTCATCAAACTGCTCTGCTGTTTGCACTTCCTCACAGCTTCCCTTGCTGCTTATATTTCTTTTCTCCCCTCAGGTGTGTCTCCTTCCCTTCTAACTGGCAGCAGCCCCCTTCACCTCAGGAGCGGGCTTTAGATCCGCTCTGCCAGGCAGCTTGCTAACTTCTGTGTAGCTCTCTGAAGCAGGTAGAGAACCATTTTGCTAAATGCATGCCGCTTCCACTGCCTTTCTAGTCTTAACCCTTCGATGTTCCTTAGCTGTTTGCCATGTTCCCTAAATTTCAGCTAAAAATATTGCTCAGTATGCAGTATTATGCTACAGCGTCTCTTGCAAGTACTCTCTATAGTTTGTGCAGTGGTTCTGAGATGTAATTGACTGTCTCTGCAATGTTTGAGATAAACTGGAGGACTCAAGTCATTATATGCTCGAAAGACACAGCTTGATAAATGCTGGCATATATAGTATTTTCGTGCAATAGAGACTGTTAGAAGCAAGGAAAACATATAAAACTAAAATATTGATAGCTTTTCCCGTGGCATTCTTGTTTTGTTCTGTGACAGATGTCCAGAGCCTACCTTTTCTTTCTTAGAGACCTTGGTTTAGCAACCCTTGTTCATTTGGTGTCACTTGTTACAATAGCATTTCTTTGCACCAAATGAAAATAGGTTAACTTGAGTGTGGATAGAAGTGGTTTTTGTTGAGAGTTTGATCACGTATGACTTTGGATGGGCTGACCAAATAGAGAGTTTATTTCTTCTGTTTGTTCCCTGTTTGTTTTGTTTTTTTTGGTTTTTTTTTTTAATTTGACATAAATAAGTTTCCTTCCATGCCTAGGATTTTTCGAAAAATTGAACTTCCCACATGTGAGAAGGGAAAATTTTTCCATATTTCCACACCAGTGTTACTGTCCAGCATAAGTTTTGAAATAATTTTGACCTTTGTCATGTATTAAAGGCAAACCATGAAAATGGTGCTGAGTAGCTCTTTGTTAAAGTTTAATTGTACGTTTAGATATTCTAATAGATTATCAGTTACTTATGTTGGGGTCCTTGACCAGGTTCTGACATTTTTATAAAGGTCAGTGTTTTCACAGGACTGTTGTCTAGAAGGTATGTACTTTCCTCTCTGTTGCAGGACCTGGAGTTGCTGGCTACCTGACCGCAGGGACGTCCTCGTCAGTCATGTCTAACCTGCCGCCTCCCGTAGATCATGAGGCAGGTGACGTTGGCTTTCAGACTTGAAACGTTCATGAGAGACAATAAACGACGAAAGGCCAGTGCCCCGTCCACATTCCTCCAGCTGATACGTTGAAGCAAACTCTTACTGCCTTTCTCCTGGTTTCATGACAGTGTTATTCATTTTTCTATAAATATATTTTTATTTAGGAAAAAAGTCAGTGATTCTAATTGTATCACGTTATAAGAAAGCACTCTGTGGATCAACCTAAATGGGTACACAAGAATTTTTTTTTCTTGATGTATGTAAGCACATATTATTCCTTTATATCTGTTTACAAGACTGTGAATCAAAAAGACAAAACTCTCTTCCTAGTTTTTATAATGTTTTTTTGAATTAGTGTGACTGGTGTTGAACTATAGTCTACAGAAATTGGGCTAAGTCTCTTGTTCCTGGGAAGGGTATTTCCCTCTCCTGCATCGAGTCTCCATGGCTGTCCTCCTCCACCGTCGAACACTATTAGGTTTTGTCCCATACCTTTCACTGGTATCCTCTCCTCAATCATTAACCTTATGAGAGCTCACAGTACACATTGGTATGTATAGCTGGCTTTACCAAATTGAATGAAAAAGGAGCTTGTGCAAAAAAAATTGAAGAACGGATGTCAAGATGTTATGTAAGAGATTAGTGTAATTGTGAAATGTTCTATACATTATCAGATATATAAAGCTTTCTATATTGAATGTACATTATACAGATCATTCATATGTGTACATAAAATTTTAAAAATAAAGGGAATTGACTGCTTTGTTAATGAGATTTATTTGTTCTGGTTCAATTTTTCCCTTTGAAGACCTCATATATATTTATTTCTAAGAAAGATGTAGTGGTGGTAGTAGTAGTAAACAGACTTTACCTCATAGTCACAGCTTCTCAGACAGCTAGCTACGTTGCCTTATCTGATCAGTCCTAACTCCATTAGTACTTCACTTACGTCTGAATTTCCAGAAACAGATACCATCTCATTTATTTTCCATATCATATTCAGGAATGGGTCAGGCTGTTAGTAAATAATGTGTGTGACATTAATTCCAGTATTTTTAAGAGAAGAGAAATTTAAAGAGCGGAGGATATTTCAGATAACACAGATCTCAGCACATAGGTCTTCTAGTGTGATCATAAACTACAAGAAAAGAGAAACATGTGAAATGTATGCAAACACCTCTTGAATGAGGAAATTCTCACACCTCCAGGTTGCCTTTGAAAGCAATAACCAAGTTTATTCCACAGATGATGTGTAAGAAGAGATAGGAGTAAGTTTCCATTCTATCATAAATCACTAATTCAAAATTTTCCATCAGATTTATCATCTCTTAAAGATTATGGAGTAATACACTAAGTATTTTAATATTATAACTAAGGTTTTAATTTCTAGATAATACTTTGTCATAAAAATATGTTCACTAAAGGAGATTATAGCAGCTAACTTGGGAGTAGGTGTTTTAGGAGAACATAAATCAACACAGCAATGTATTTCATTTAAATACTAAGAGAAGAGGCCAGACCCATGGCCGGGTGCCTCAGTTCGCGCGCTCTGCTTTGGCGGTCCAGGGTTTTGCTGGTTCGGATCCTGGGCGTGGACGTGGCACCACTCATTGAGCCATGCTGGGACGGTGTCCCACGTGCCACAGCTAGGGGGACCCACGACTGGGATATACAACTATGTACTTGGGGGGATTTGGGGAGAAAAAGCAGAAAAAAAAAAAAGATTGGCAACGGTTGTTAGCCCAGGTGCCAGTCTTTAAGAAAAAAATAAACACTAAGAATATAAGTATTATGAACATTTACAATATTTAAAGCCCCATTTAAGTTAATCTATAATCGTTGATGTTTGAATACCAATAATAGCTAATATTTATTGAACACATATGTATATCAGGCGTCATATAAAGTGTAATACTTGCATAACCTCATTTAATCCTCAAAGCAAACCTATTGGCTTGATACTGATGTAATTCCCATCTTCCAGGTGAAGAACATGGGGCTCAGAAAGGCAAAGCAACTTATGGGAAGTCACACAACTAGTAAGTAACAAAATGAGAACTCAAAACTACTTTTACTTGAAACCAAAGTCTGTCTACTGAGCCACTATTCTAAGACAGTAGAGATCTCAAGCAGGTATATGTGACTAGGAAAACAGGGTTTCTTTTAAACGTTTCTCATTGTAAGCTAAAAAACGGATACAGAAAATCTCACTGAATGAATTAGTTTAATGAGTCATCATAAGGTAAATCACCCTTGCAGCTACCATCTAGGTCAAGAACTCTGCCAGCCTCTCCAGATGGCCCTCCATGTGCCCCCATCTAAATCACAGCCCCGCCTTCCCTCCAGAAGGGACCTCTTTTCTGACACTTGCTTGTGTTCCTTCGTAGTTTATCACCCAAGTGTACATCCCTAGACACTAGAGTTTGGTCTTGCTCTTTTTCTTTTTTAAATATGTCTTCGAGTCTTTTTTAATCTTCTGCCTCCTCCTCTGTTTGTTTCTTTTCCCTATAACTTGTCTGTTGAAGGCCCGGGACCATTTAACTTGTTGATTTCCTGTAGTCTGGAAGTTGCTGATCACACTTTCCTGTTGTAATCCAACTTGTTCCTCTGTCCTCTGGCTCTGGAGGCATCATCAGGCTCAGGTTCCATCCCTTTGGCAAGACTAGAGGGGTGCCGGGTTCTTCTGTCCGGAGGCACCTCACGTCCGTTGTCATGTGATATTAACAGCAAGGAGCCTGACTGTCTAGATCCATTTGTACATTGGGAGTTAGAAAATGCTGCTATTCTGACGCTCCTTCACTTATTAACTGAAATACTTCTATAAAGAAACACTTCCTTTTATCTGCTATTTGTTACCCAGTGGCATGTTTCATATGGAAAAGGCAGGATGAAGCCTTAGTTTATTCCCTTATCAGCTTTCAAGATAATGAATTTGTTCCCTGTCATCCTCTGAAGGTGACCAACTTGCTATATTTTTTACTAGCACCATTAACTGCAGTGGTTTTTAGTGTCATAGATTTAAACATATTGCATGTGTTCCAATTCTTTACAATTATCTTTATTGAAGTTGAAAATGTCCCATCTTTGGCCAGTGGAAGCTTCTTCAGTCTGGTTCCTGAGTCCTTTTTATGTTTATTTAAAATTTTTTTATTTTTATTTATTTATTTTTAATTTTTTAATGTAAAATACACATAAAATTTACTGATTTAACCATTTTTAAGGGTCCGGTTCAGTGTTACTGAATACATTCATAATGTTGTGCAACCATCACCACCATCCATCTCCAGAACTCTTTTCATCTTATAAAGTTGAAACTCTACCCACTTACCAATAACTCCCCAACCCCCTTCCCCTGGCAACCACCAGTCTACTTTGTCTCTTTTGATTTTGACTACTCTAAGTATCTTATATGGGTAGAATCACACAGTATTTATCTTTTTGTGACTGGCTTATTTCACTTAGCATAATGTCTTCAAGTTTCATCCATGTAGCATGTTAGAATTTCCTTCCTTTTTAAGGCTGAATAATATTCTATTGTATGTATACCACATTTTCTTTATACATTTGTTTATCGATAGACATTTAGGTTGTTTCCATGTTTTAGCTGCTCTGAATAGTGCTGCTATGAATAACAGTCCGACTCAGAAATGGGAAAGGACTTGAATAGACATTTCTCCAAAAGTATACGAATGGCTAATAAGCACATGAAAAGGTGCTCAGTCACTAATCATTAGGGAAGTGCAAATCAAAGCTACAGTGAGATACCACCTCACAGCCATTAGGATGGCTACTATAAAAAACCAAAATGAATGTTGCTGAGGATGTGGAGAAATTGGAACCCCGGTGAACTGTTGGTGGGAATACAGAACAGTATAGCTGCTGTGGAAAACAGTATGGTGGTGCCTCAAAAAAATTAAAAACAGGATTACCAAATGATCCAGCAATTCCACTTCTGGGTATATACCCAAAAGAATTGAAAGGGTCTTGAAGAGAGAATTGAAAATTGAGTCTTAATCTTTCGAGGTGGAGGCTTTATTTGAGATTTGTGCATGGGGCAGTTTGCCTTAGTCCTGAGATATACAAGTGAGACAGCATGAGCAGAGTAACAAGAAAGTAAATATCAGACATTTGGAGGGGTGGAGTTGTAAGGTATGGTTGGCATGCAGGACTACAGAGAGAGAAGCCAGCCCAAGACCCAGGGAGGGGCCAGCTGGACAGTGTCCTGAGTGCCAGGTGGAGGCATCGGCAACCAGGCCTAATTATGATTCAGGAATGAGATCTGTGTTTTAAGACAGCAGTGGGGTGGGATCGATTTTGTGTGTTCGTTGCAGGGAGGGTGGTCAGAGGTGGCAAAAGTCAAAGACATTGGTAACACACAGCCCATCTAAGGAGCAATGTAGGGGACGAACGCTGGAAACCGGCAAAGAGACCACTCTTGGGCCTCGTCTGTAAGTCAGAGGATTATCACTAGATAGTGAGCTCAAGAATCCTTTTGAGTCTGGAAATTCTGTGATCCCTTTCCTGATGCTCAAATTGTCCGTTGTTTGATGAAATGTCTCTAAATACCTAAGCTTTATTAGAATTTTGGGAAGAACAATTTGAAAAATATTGCTGATAAACTCGGTCTGTTTCTTGCAACCTACTGACAAGGAATTTCATCGTCTGCTGGAGTTTTTAGGCACATGTGGTCTGCTATATAATATAAGCACTTCCCTTTTAGTGGCCAGAGGACATGTGAGCAAGGAAGGCAAAGACTCCTTTGAGCTTGTTTCCTTATCTATAAAATAAGGTTGATAATTCTTAACCCATCCTTCACAGGGCTATTTTGGGGACTAAATCTGGCTCTGAAAGGACTCTGGGAACCGTGAGGTGTAACAGTAGTGGTAATAATGGTGAGCTGTGGAAGTCAGCAATTACCAACAGCAGTTTGTCTCATTATCTTTATCCTTGGGATCAGGAATAGGGTAAAACAAATTCCAAGGACATTTAGATCTACATAAAATGATTTGTTATTTATTAATTTTTAAAAATAGTCATATTGCTATGTCATCCCTAACTAACAAGTAATTATCTTGGCTCCAGAATCAGAGATGCCGTAATCTTTGAACAGCAAGACCATCTCTTGCCTACACACCAAAACGTCTTTTCTCTTGAGCAGCTTTCCAGCAGGCGAGCTCCAGGAGGCAAGACTCAGCTTAAGTGAGCTTCCACATCGGGAAAGATGCCTGGCCACTGAGCTGAATGAAGAGTTCCGTCCCAAAACTAAGCACAGACCATTTACACAGTCAAACAAGTCTCACTATAAAATGAAATGTAGAATTTCAAGTTTGAAGTTAGTTGATAGAAAAAGCCAGAGAATACAGAATTCTTCAGGAAGCTGATTTCTAGCGGGGCTGACTGGACAATGGTGAGCTTCTACTCCTGCGTGAAGAGACCAGGGCTAAAACCTTGGCCAGCAAAGGTCCGGCAGGCAGATGCGTGGAGGGCAGGGGGGCCTTGCCGGTCAAAGGGCAGCCTCTGCTTGGCCCCACTAGGGCCTCCTGAGGGAAGCGTGGGTGCGGTGCACCAAATGCTCCCCTGCTCAAGAGTAGGAAGTCCAGATCTCCAGGTGAAATCAGATTTTAGGGATTTGAATGGGCAACCCATTGAAAGTTTTTTAAACCAAGGGGGCCATACAAAAAGTACGTGTGGACTAGATTTGACCCAAAGGTTGCTAATTTGCTGCCTCAGGAAAAAAATACATCTGAAGTTCACTTTCCTTAAAATAAGATTGGAATCAGTGGTGACTAGGAATTGGATGTGGGGGTGCTCCGTGTCTAATGAGTTAAATCGTTTGGGGTGTGAAACGACTGAACTCCTCATGCAGCGTGTGGTAGGTTCACCCTCAGGTGCACCACTCATGCTGCTGTTATGAGGGTGGGAGGAGGACGGGACTTCAGAAAAGCTCATCGTTGTGGACAGGATGTTTGTGCCAGCCGCCTGCCCTCCCTCCCCACGCTGTGCTGAAACCCTAACCCCAGGGTGTTTGGAGGTGGGGCCTTTGGCAGGTAAGGTGACGTCGTCATGGGGGTGTGGCCCTCATGATGGGATTAGTGCCCTTTTAAGAAGAGATACTAGGGGGGCTGGCCCCGTGGCCGAGTGGTTAAGTTCGTGCGCTCCGCTGCAGGCGGCCCAGTGTTTCGTTGGTTCGCATCCTGGGCGCGGACAGGGCACTGCTCAACAAACCACGCTGAGGCAGCGTCCCACATGCCACAACTAGAAGGACCCACAACGAAGAATATACAACTATGTACCAGGGGGCTTTGGGGAGAAAAAGGATAAAATAAAATCTTTAAAAAAAAAAAAGAAGAGATACTAGGGAGCTTGCTCTGTCCTTTTGTGTGCACAAAAAGGAAATCGTGTGAGCACACAGCGAGATGGCGGCTGCCTACAAGCCAAGAAGAGAGGCCTCAGGATGAAACTCACCTGCCAGAATTTCCATCTCAGACTTCCCAGCCTCCCAGACGGTGAGAAATAAACCTCTGCTGTTTAAGCCCCGCAGTCTGTGGTGGTTCGTTATGGCAGCCTGAGCAGACTAACACACTAGTGCTGCTGGAGGACTGGGAGAAGAGAGAGGAGAGTTTGCACACACATAACGAGGATGAGGGGCCGATCAGAACCAGAGCCAGCTGAGCATTGATTGGACTTGCTGTAAATTCAGCTTAAGCACCTTTGGAAACAACTGACAGCCTGTCTTGAAGCTGAGGAGGCCCCCAAGGCTGGTCTACAGCACACACCAAAACTGGGAATGGGCACTTGGTTAGAATTAGGTAACTGGCTGGTTCCTGGGACAAAGTGTGTGTTTCTGGTTTTGTTGGGTTTTTTTAAGTATGTGTTAAATTTTCAGTGTCCATCTTATATCAGAGCCCCTTCTGGATGCCCAGGGACCCAGGTGTTGATTCTAAATAGTCCATCTTCATTCACGTCAACTCCAAGTGGATGTGTGGACTTTGAGTTGAATTCCATGTCCCACTTGTGGTCTTGTGTCACCCAGTCTATTTTTTTTTTTTAAGGATTGGCACCTGGGCTAACAACTGTTGCCAATCTTTTTTTTTTTTTCCTGCTTTATTTCCCAACCCCCACCCCCATACATAGTTGTATATCTTAGTTGCAGGTCCTTCTAGTTGTGGGATGTGGGACACCACCTCAACGTGGCCTGACAAGTGGTGCCATGTCCGTGCCCAGGAGCACGCGAACTTAACCACTCGGCCACAGAGCTGGCCCCTATTTTTTTTTTTTAAAGATTTTATTTTTTTCCTTTTTCTCCCCAAAGCCCCCCAGTACATAGTTGTATATTCTTCGTTGTGGGTCCTTCTAGTTGTGGCATGTGGGACGCTGCCTCAGCGTGGTTTGATGAGCGGTGCCATGTCCGCGCCCAGGATGCGAACCAACGAAACACTGGGCCGCCTACAGCGGAGCGCGAGAACTTAACCACTCGGCCACGGGGCCGGCCCCCACCCAGTCTATTTAAATGAGAGCAAGAGAGAGACAGCAAGTTGTCCTGGAGCCAGCATGGGCTCTGGAGTTGGGGCCATCCAGGCTGCATTTCTGGCCCTCTTGTCTTTAAATGGAGGTCATTAATGCCTCCCTCATAGTGGGGTTCTGTAGATCAGAGATAAAGGATGTAAACACCTAATATAGTGCCAGCCTCCTGGATAGTGAGGTGGTGTCTGGGGAGAAAACACTGGCTTGGCAGGCAGAATCTGCCCTACTAAGGTTTCTGACGTTGAGTATCAGTTCCTTCTATAAAATGCCTGGGTTGGTCTGGTCAGGAATTATTTTGCTGTTCAGAATCTATGAAAGATAATATAAACCCTCTACACAAAAATGTACAAAAACACATAGTTAAAAAATATTGGAGGGGCCGGCCCCGTAGCCTAGTGGTCAAGTTTGCACACTTTACTTCAGTGGCCCTGGGTTTCACCGGTTTGGATCCTGTGTGCACATATGGCACCGCTCATTAGGTCATGCTGAGGTGGCGTCCCACATGCCACAACTAGAAGGACCCACAACTAAAAATATACAACCATGTACTGGGGGAATTTGGGGAGAAAAAGCAGAAAAAAAAGAAGATTGGCAACAGTTGTTAGCTCAGGTGCCAATCTTTTAAAATACATATATGTATTAGAGAACTCAGTCCCACTCTAACCCCAGTTAAAAACCCCACAGCTAGATCACTTCTAAGAACTATGAGATTGTTTGCCACAAATAACTGGGCTTATCACGAAACAGATTCTCTCTATCCTCCACTGTAGTGGAAGCATCCAGGAATCTCTCCTATTCATCAATGCTTTCCTATCGCTAGTTTTACTACTACATATGTTGTTTAATATGTTATTTAACATTTAGAGCAAAGAAGTTCACATCTGGATTACTGACCATCCACTAACTTCCAAATTCAGGGAGTAAAAGGTGGGGGCCGGGTTACTGTGGGCTCCAGGGACCCTTGAATACAGGAAGTAGGGTGGCCAATTTAAAAAGTTTGTTTTTCCATCAAGCTTACAAAAGAAGATGTGTACATTTCCATCATTTTTACAAAGCCACAATTTAGGGAAATAGCTTTGTAAGAGGAGAAAAGCCCCAGAAGTGTTAATGGAAGGTCTCAGTTATATATACAAAGAAGAATTAATATTTGTACTTATATTTTTTTTACATTGAAAAAGTATATGGTTTATATAACAGGGTTTTGTGGTTACTGTGAGCGAAGAGTTTTCAGTTATTTTCCAAGGGCAGTATATATAAAATCTAAGGTCTGCAAGAAGGAACGTTTGCCTCATTCCCAGGCCTCTGCCAAGTGTGACCATGTCTGTGAGCAAGAGAAAAGTAACCCCATGCCTTCATCCTCTTTATTTCAGGAAAAGGTTATGAAGATGTGGCTTGAGTCAGTGAAGGAATGAGTCATTTATTTGCAAAAAGAAAGGTCATGTGGAACTGATTCTGCAAATATTTAGTGTGCAGGCATAGATTCAGTAGTGTTGCTTCAACTAGAACTTAAGTTGAAACCTTAGTCTCATACTTTTAATATTTTACGTGACTCAGAACAGCCCTTTGCGTACCTCTATCCAGTTTCCCAGCATTCCAAGACAGGAAATGGAACATATTTCCTGGCTTTAAATGAAATAGTTGGCCAGAGACTATCTTGTCAGCCCTAAATTAATGATCAAGATGAGTTCATTATGCACCTCTTGAGTTTAGAGCAGAAAAGTTTGTCATCTGCAGGGCTGGAGGATACCACACCCTTCATGTGACTGGGACTTTCCTAAAGCAGCTTAGCCTGATGGAAAACCTTTGAAGTCAGACTTTAGATTGCAGGTTAACAGGTGTATATATCTCCAGGCAAGAGAGTAAAGGCATGAAAGAGGCCAAAACTGGAAGGAAGAAAGGCAATTTGGAGAAAACAGACAAAGAAGGAAGAAGAAAACATTGGAAAAGAAAGCTGTCATTAATACCCTCAGAGATGAGCGTTGCATCCACAAAACAAGGGGATGCCACTTAAAAATAAATTTTTCAGAGAATTAAAATCAGATTTTATAAATTAAAAAAAAATAGCAAAAATGAAAAAGAAGGGAAGACATTGAGAGAGAAAGTTGAGGAAAGATCCTTAAGAAGCAGAGTAAAAAGATAGAGATGGAAAATGAGAGACAAAAGTTCCAACAAACGAGGCCCAGTCCAAGGCGTGTTGTCCAGAAATCCTAGTTCTGGAAAGGAGATGTCATGGACTGAATGTTTGTGTCCCCCAAATTCATATACTGAAATCCTAACCTCCAAGGCAGTGGTATTAGGAGGAGGGGTCTTTGGAAGTGATTAGGTCATGAGGGTGGAGCCCTCATGAGTGGGATTACTGCCCTTAAAACAGGGACCCTAGAGAATTCTCTCAAGCTCTTTCTGCCAGTGAGAAAGCAGCATTTGGAAATCAGAAACAGAGCCTCAACAGACGCTGAATCTGCTGGTGCCTTGATCTTGGAATTGCAGCTTCCAGAACTGTGAACAATAAACGTTTGTTTTTAAGCCACTCGGTTTATAGTATTTTGTTATAGCAGCCCGAGCTGACTAAAGTGGGCAGAAGACAAAATAAAAAGTTCAAAAACTTCCCAGAAAGGAGGAGTATGCCGCTGAGTACCCAGCCCAATGGATGAAATTAAACCCTTACAAATGCATGTAGTTGTGAAATTTTATAATATGGAAACAGGAAGTTCCTATAAGCTTGCAGAGTGTGGCAGGAGAAAGGGAGACCATTTTGATGAATAAATGACAAGCAATAGGATATACTGGCGTATATGAGGGAGCCATTGGTTTAAAACTAATTTGGCCCAAGCTTGTTTTTCCAGAAAGGTCTGGCCTGGCCTGTTGAGCATGCATTGTACATCTGCTTTAAGCATTTACAATGTTCCAAAGACAAGAATGATGCCCTTTGGGGCCTGCCCGGTGGCGCAGCGGTTAAGTTCACACATTTCACTTTGGCGGCCCAGGGTTCGCCGGTTTGGATCCCGGGTGCGGACATGGCACCACTTGGCAAGCCACGCTGTGGCAGGCATCCCACATATAAAGTAGAGGAACATGGGCACGGATGTTAGGTCAGGGCCAATCTTCTTCAGCAAAAAGAGGAGGATTGGCAGCAGATGTTAGCTCAGGGCTGATCTTCCTCAAAAAAAAAAAAATGATGCCCTTAAAGATAGGGATGTAGCTTCCCCCATATTGGCATTTCTTTCAGGATAAGCATCTCTTCCTAGAAACTCAGGATTAATTACTGACCTGCTGGGCTCACCTTGTGACCACCAACCTGCTGACCACCAACCTGCTAAGCTGACCTTATCACCACTGTCCTGCTGTGCCAGCAAAGCAATCTCATGACACTTGTATGTCATATGTGATGTATACTCTTTGTTCCAAGGTGGTATATAAACACTCTGTGTACCCCACTTCTTGGTATATAGTCCTCAGACCTGGCTCATAGAATAAACTCACTCCAATTTTGATTTATAATTGATTATGGATTATGTGTGTCAACAATTTCTTAGAAAGAAACAACAATCAGAATGGCACTGGATTTCTCAATAACACTGCAAGTTAGAAGACAAGGGGGCAATGGCTTCAAAAGTCTAAGAATGATTTCCCAGCCCAGGATTCTAGATCCAGCCAAACTACTAACTAAGTGAGGGGACAAAATTAAGAGACTTTCAAACAGACAAGTTCTCAGATTTACCTCCCATGAATATTTTGTAAGAAGCTCCTGGAGGATGTTCCCCGCCAAAGCAGGGTAACCAAGAAAGGAAAGTGGGATTCTCCAAACGGTAATGAAAAGAGATCCTAAGTTAAGATAGCAGCTTGCAGCTGATTTAGAGCTAAGCCAGACCAGATCAGGGCAGATCAGAGGCTCTGGGAACAAATTCTTCAAGAAGAGGAAATTTATAGACAACCTATGTGTTTGAACAGACTGAGAAGGAGACTGACGTACGTGAGGGAAGAGTTTAGAAGAGTTGGACAGCAAAATAATCATTGTATATATGACATGGGAAGGTCAGGTTCTCACTGGTACTTACATAATTATAATGCCAATATGACTATATTGGGAGAAGGAAAAAACAGGCAGCATATGTGTGAGTGTATGTAAGTTTGGTGTGGGGAGAAAAAGAAAGACAACTGAATCTTCTAAATTAAGAAATCAGTAAATGATGGCTAAAACAAAAACCCAAGGAGTAACAATATAGCAGATTACATGTGAATAGTAGGATTTATCAAGGTCAGATTTCCCAAGTGTCATCATCGCATAATGGATAAGTGACATGATGTCTGCAGCTGTCTCTCAAATAGCAGAGAAGGAAAGAGACAGAAAGCGAAGGTGACTCTAGAGAAGGGTATACAAGTGTTCATTGTACTCTATTCCTGTAACTTTTCTGAAGATTTGAAACTTTTTCAAAATAAAAACTGGGGCATGAGTAGCAGTATTCAGTCGTGTGTCACTTCACGACGGGGCTCTGTTCTGAGAAGTGCATCAGGCGAGTTTGTTGTGTGGACATCCTAGAGTGCACTTACACAAACCTAGACGGTATAGCCCACTACACACCTAGGCAATATGGTCCTAGTCTTATGGGACCCCTGTCATATATGCAGTCTGTCATTGACCAAAACGTTGTTAGGCGGCGCATGACTGAAATTGCATTATTTAGAAGTAGATAGTCATGCTTGTCAATTAGCTTAAAAGTTTTTAAGTGGTTGCCTATGGGAATAGGAAATTAGCATGTTGGAAGGGGTGGGAGAGGAACCGCTGATGTTCTATAGAACTAGCTTTGAATGCTTTGACCTAGCTTTTGAAAGATTTGACTGTTGAACTCTGACACGTACACCTTAGATAAAAATACAAACTAAATTTTAAAAAGTCAGTATATATTAAGGGGAAATTAAAAATTAGTAAAACCAAAACTTTAAAAGAGCAGCTTTTGTACATGCAAACAATGTATGAGAAATATAATGGAAAAAATATTATCCACAACCACAAAAAGAAACATAAAATATTTAGGAATAACCTTAACGTGAAATGTGTACGATTTATTTGAAGACTGGCACTCTACTTAGGGAAATAAAGGAATTCTTGAATGGAGAGACACTTCTTATTCCTGGGTGGGATGATTTGACATTGTGGAGGTGTCATTTGTCCCTAAAGTAAACTCAATACAATCTCAATCAAAATCCCAACAAAATGATTTTATGGCTCCTTTGTGAGAATACTATAAAAACATGGGAAAGAAAATGGATAAGGAATTGCTCAACTAGATTTTAAAGTATAATCAAAAGTTAAAGAAAATTAAAACAGTGTGGTATAGGCACTATAATGAAAGGTCAACAGAACCAAACAGTCTAAAAAAACAGTCCAACTATATGACACATAGCATGTGATAAAGATGGCCTTTGCATTAAGCATGTGTGTCTATTTGGGTGAGAGGAGAAATGGCTTCATCAAGCAACTGGCAAGCTATTATAGAGATCCTACCCTATATTGGCCTATAATAGGCCCCTACCTCATTTTCTTACATGCACATATATCCGAGCTACATCAAAGGTTTAAAGTGAAAAACGAAACTGTAAAATCCATTAACTAAAACTGAGTGAACTTTCAGATCTCGCCAGTTGACACACCAGAGCCCTGAGCATCATCCTTGACTTTAGCATCTCTCTCACCATACCACTTTTAATTAACACTGTGTGTTGTTGCTTCTACATCTTAAATATCTCTACAATCTGTTTCCAGTCTATCTCCACCATTGCATGGGCCTCCAACATGGCTTCCTTGGATCAATACAGCAGGAGCCTAACTGGTGTCCCTACTTACAACTAGTCTGAATCCCATCCATTCTTCATGGAGCAATATTTCTAAAACCCAGACATGATCTTTCCAATCCTATGTTTAATGCCCTTTCATGACTCCTCACTGCTCTTAGGACCAAGTCCAGTGCCTCGTCTGGGATTGTGAGGCCTTTCATGATCTGGCCCCTTCTTTCTCTGGCATCATCTTTCCTGCTGTCACTGTATCATTCCAAAAATAGTGAATTTCTCAGTTTCTAGAACTTGCCAACCGTTTTCCCCCAGATCCTCACACACCATTCTACCCAAACATTTTTCTCTCCTCCTTGTACGTCTCGTTCTTCAGGTCTGGGAGCCCTCCAGGACTCCAGTATCGTGAACTCCTCTAATGAAAGCACTTGGGATGCCCTTGTCCCCACAGGAAGGAAGTTTGGTGAGTGCAGGGATCGTATCTGCCTTGTCCATCCTTAGATCCTCAGAATTTAGCACTATACCTAGAATATAATAGGCACTCACTAAGTATCTGGTGAATGAGTTAAACTGTGCTTGTATAAATCAGTGCTTCATGACTGAAAAAAAAATAGCCCCAGTTCACATGGTACAAAATGGATGGTGACAACTAACAGCAGCCTTTGCCAGTTGACGTTAATAAAGCCATGGGCTGTGTTCTGAATCAGCGCCACGTGGGCTAGTTTCCAAAGTTACAAATTTCTGCTCCAGGCCAGTCTCCTCTGACTTCTGGGTGTTTTCAACAATGCCAGCCTCTCAGAATCTGACCCACTGAGGTTTGGGGCTAGGACTGGAGTTCCCAAATCAGGGGAAATCCCACCAATTATCTCTTATTTTGCTTCCTGCTTCTAGGTTCTTCAGTTGATGTTGCTTCAGACTCATCTTGCACAGCTTCCACAGTGGATATGGGATCTTAAAAGAGAAACTTTGAAAATATTTTCCTTTGTTTTCTATGTAAGTACTGGTTTATTTTCTCAAGGTTGTATGGTTGACGAACATCCAGCCTATCTAGTACAGATGGGTGGGGTTCTTAGGTTAAGTGAGTTGTCCTCTGGATAAAATACCTCCTGAGGGCAAGGACAACTGGGGCCTGTTCTCAAGTGCATGTCCCTTGTGGGCACTCAGTGAGGACGGGGTGGGTCGCCCAGGAGTGTGGGTGTCGTCCATCTCGGCTCTAGAATTACTCTGGTGTTCTTTCAGTTCATGTTGGTCAGTGTTGAGCTGCTTCTGCTAGATAGAAATAAGAAATCCTGGGGCTGGTCCCATGGCCGAGTGGTTAAGTTCACGCGCTCCGCTGCAAGCGGCCCAGTGTTTCGTTGGTTCGCATCCTGGGCGTGGACATGGCACTGCTCATCAAAGCACGCTGAGGCAGCGTCCCACATGCCACAACTAGAAGGACCCACAACGAAGAATATACAACTATGTACTGGGGGGCTTTGGGGAGAAAAAGGAAAAAATAAAATCTTTAAAAAAAAAAAGAAATAAGAAATCCTTTTGATTTAATACACTTTAAAGAATCATGAGGCAGCAAAGCTAACACTGAATAAGAAGGAAAAGTTTTAAGTCCCTCAGCGTTTGTGCTCCACTTCTAGCAAAGTGTTAAAGCTTCTGCGAGTTTCTGTTTCTGCCCCTCTTTTCTTCTGGAGGATTTTTGTCTCCAACCTTTGCCAGCAAAAGAAAGGTTAAAAGTAGAACAAAGAAAATCATTAATTTAGTGTGTGAGGATCACAACATATTATGGGGTGTGCATGTCAAATTATTTACTCCTTTGGGATTTAGTCCAGCTGTCTTGAAAGGTTGGAAGGAGACTTTTTTTAAATTAATTAATTTATTTTTATTGCAGTAACATTGGTTTATAACATTATATAAATTTCAGGTGGACATCATCATATTTTGAACTCTGTGTAGATGACATCACGTTCACCACCCTAGGACTGGTCACCATCCATCACCACTCATGTGCCTACTCACCCCTTTCGCCCCCCTCCCTCCCTCCTTCCCCTCTGGTAACCACCAATCCAATCTCTGTCTCCACGTGTTTGTTGTTGTTTTTATCTTCTATTTATGAGTGAGATCATATGGTATTTGACTTTCTCCCTCTGACTTTTTTTGCTTAGCATAATACCCTCAAGATCCATCCATATTGTCAAAAATGGCAAGATTTCACCCTGTTTTATGGCTGAGGAGTATTCCATTGTGGATATATACCACATCTTCTTTATCCATTCGTCCCTTAATGGGCATCTAGATTGTTTCCAGGTCTTGGCTGTTGTGAATAGTGCCACAATGAACTAGGCGTGCATGTATCTTTACACATTTGTATTTTCATGTTCTTTGGATAAATACCCAGCAGTGGAATAGCTGGATCATATGGTAGTTCTATTCTTAATTTTTTGAGGAATCTCCATACTGTTTTCCATAGTGACCACACCAGTTTGCACTCCCATCAGCAGTGTATGAGAGTTCCCTTCTGTCCACATCCTCTCCAACACTTGTTATTTCTTGTCTTGTTAATTATAGCCATTCTGACAGGAGTGAGGTGATATCTCATTGTAGTTTTGATGTGCATTTCCCTAATAATTAGTGATGGAGAACATCTTTTAATGTGCCTGTTGGCCATCTGTATATTTTCTTTGGGGAAATGCCTGTTCATATCTTTTGGCCATTTTTTAATTGGTTTGTTAGTTTTTGTTGTTGTTGAGATGTATGAGTTCTTTATATATTTTGGATATTAACCCCTTATCTGATATGTGGTTTGCAAATATCTTCTCCCAATTGTTAGGTTGTCTTTTCATTTTGTTGATGGTTTCCTTTGCTGTGCAGAAGCTTTTTAGTTTGGTGTAGTCCCATTTGTTTGTTTTTTCTATTGTTTCCCTTGCCTGGTCAGACATGGTACTTGAAAATATGCTGCTAAGACAGATGTTGAAGAACATACTGCCTATGCTTTCTTCTAGAAGTTTCATGGTTTCAGGTCTTACATTCAAGTCTTTAATCTATTTTCAGTTAATTTTTGTGCATGGTGTAAGATAATGGTCTACTTTCATTCCTTTGCATGTGGCTGTCCAGTTTTCCCAACACCATTTATTGAGGAGACTTTCCTTTTTCCATTGTATGTTCTTGACTCCCTTGTCAAAAATTAACTGTCCATAGATGTGTGGGTTTATTTCTGGGCTCACGATTCTGTTCCATTGATCTGTGTTGGAAAGAGACTTCTTCCAGAAAGGTTTCAACTGGATTTAGAATTTAAATCTAACTTAACCAATGGAGGAGGGTAGCCTGCCAAAGTCAATAGGCCTGTGTTGATCTGGCCTGAGAACCGACAGCCACAATCACCCGTGAGAGCAGGCTGGGAAAGGAAGCTCATTTGTTCCTCAGCGTTCTGGAGAAGGGAAGTGTCTAGGCACAAAACATGTACATCTGACGAGAGGGCCATCCCTCCAGCCTTATTCATGGCTTAGTCCTTTAACAGTAGAAAGTTCATTTAGTATCTTGGAGACAGAGATGAGCATTATGATGGACTAAACTGAATGAAATGCAGCAAGTAAGCCATTGGGGACCATTTCCCTTGAAGCCAAAAATCTTATTATAAACAATTCTGCAGAGGATGAGTTGGGAGAGAATAATTGAAGATCACAGTTTTGAGTTTTATAAAAAAATATTGTCTCCATTTCCCACAAGATCATTATTAATTCCTAGCAAGCTGGGAGGAGTCTGGCTCATAAATCAACTGTGTAACCTTAAGAGACTGAGTTTACACTCTTCTATTCCTGTGTAGTAAAGCCAATCTTTTGTTTCCATTCGGAAACTCTAACCATGCTGAACAAATACCAGTTTTCCCTCAGATGATCTTTAGGAATGGTTATACCACAGGATCCTTGGCAAACTACAGATGCTTAGAAATGCCTTGTCATGTTGAGTTCTTTTGTTTATTTTTTCTTAAATATAGGCAATACACTGGACTTAACTTTTTTCCTTCACCAGGCAAAAACATAGCAGATAAAAATCACTGTCTTCCCTTAGTTACTGTAGTAGACAATTGTTTTTGGATGCTCAGCATCCATTCTCCATTTCTAATAATGCTCCAAGTCCTTTCCCACACTGAGTGTGATTTTGGTGGGAAGGTAAACTGGTGACCTCTCAAACTGTGGAAGCTAAAGGGACAGAGTTGTGCTGTCCAATACAGTAGCCACTGGCCACATGTGACTACTGAGCACTTGAATGTATCTGAGGAAGTGGAATTTTAATTAACTTATTTAAATTAACAAACTGATGCTCAGTTCAGTTTTTGAAAAGTTTTAAGTATGTATGGAACAATTTGAGTATGTGAATCTACTTTTTCAACTGTAAATTTTATGAAATCTACATACAGTCAACTTTTTACAGTTCAAGTATTTCCACTGAAAAGTTAGCCTCCAAATTGAAATGTGTCGTAAATATAAAATATACTCTGGATTTTTTGGGAAAAAGTGTACAATACCTTATTGATAATTTTTTATATTTATTACATAGTGAAATGATAATATTTGTGTATATATTGGTTAAATAAAATATATTGTTAAAATTAATTTCACGTTTCTTTTTACTTTTCTTAATATGGCACTGGAAAATTTAAAATCACACATATGGCTTGCATTATATTTCTCTCCCCTCTTCCTGTTCCAGGCCAGGCCGGGGCAGACCTGTCACTTGAGCTTGGCCAACCGAACACTCCTGAGAGCCTGCGCAAGCAAGGTAAGGCCAGAGAACAGGTGGGCAGGTCCAAGGGAGGGAAGCTGCTGCCAGGGTCGCTCTTGCTCCCTGTGTCTTGGCGAGATCCTCCAGACTGCCTAAGTCTTCCTCTGCCACACTCACCTGACAAATTCCCTTCTGCTCACATTAGCCAGTCTCTTCCTGGCGTTTGCAGCCAAACACCCTAACAGACTTGATCAGGATTTGTCAAGAGGTAGGTCTCAACCCTTGACCCTCATTTCACCAGAGTCCCTGGAGCATCACGTCACCACTGAAATCATGATCACCTGGGCTGGGGCTGGGGCGGCTGAGTCGATATCAAGCTCCTCAGGGGATTCAAACGCTCATCCAGGGTTGTGAAAAATGGCTTCAGGTCTTCTTTTAAGCGTCTGCATGCCCAATGAGTAAACAAGAGCCTATGGTATGGTGATGCAGAGGTTTAGCAAACTTTCTGGGATCCCTGTGCTTCTGCAGCTGAAGGAATTCCATTCATGCATTCAACAAATATTTACTGAGGACCTATTTCGCACGTTCCAGGCATTGTCCTAGATACTAAGGATGTAGCCGTGAGCAAAACAGACAAAAACCCCTCTCTGCTAAAGCGTACTTTTTAGTGGGGGAAGCGGGGATAATAAGCCAAATAAAAAAGAAAGCTATATAGTACGTTACATGGTGCAAATTCTAAGGAAAAAACCAAACCAGGGAAGGGGGTAAGGAATGTGTGTATGTGCTGTGTCTCTGTGTGTGTTGGAAGGGCATAGAAATTTAGATGAGGTGATCACAGAAGGAACACCTAGAATGTTACATTTGCAGGAAAGGAGCAAGCCTGAAGAATATAGGGTCGAGGGAGAGCTTTCTAGGCAAACAGAAAAACAAGTGCTAAAGCCCTGAGGTAGGACCTTGGCCTTGAAGTTGCCATGAAGTTCCTTAATTGGGCCACCTCCTGAGCCTGCTCAAGGCTTCTGGATGCTGGAAGTGGCCACCAAAGAGGAGCAGTGGGCAGAACCATGTGGTTCTGAAGGGGGAGGGGTGGGGAATGGTGGGGTCAGAGCTCTGCATGGACTTGGTGAGGCTGTTGCCTTACGGACATCCTCTACCTGGTATAACTTGGTGTGCCATTTTGAAACTTGAATTCATCCTTCCTTGTCAGTTTAAGGAATGTCAAGAGGATTTTGAGATGGAGTAAGTAGCTTCCATACCAGATACCACCTGTGGCCAATGGGCTGCCCTACTACACCTAAAATACTCCTTGCTAAAGAGGGACTCAGCCTCTCACTGGAGGCGCTGTGCACGTTTCCAACCAGCTGACCAGGAGCTGGGGTCTTTTTCAATGCCTAGCCGGGAACACCCACCTGATTTCCAGGGACCTCTACTCTAGGCCTGCACATGGAGATGTGGACTTGAGGCCCATGTCTGTCTGTCTGTCCAAGTAGACTGGGCATACATGCCTAGGGACAGATAGCTTGTTAATCGTTGGGTTTCGATTTTTTTTTTAATGCATGCAGGTAATCAAAAGTAAAACCAAAGTAGCCCAATTTCCCAGGAATAGGTGGAGAGCTTTCCCTTCTCCACAGTGAGGAAGATTTTGAATCGACAGTCCCAGCCTGCTAGCATAAGTGAGAAAACCCAGGAAGGCCCTTTTTACACATGCTTTTCTCATAAGATTGCTCTATTTTAACAGGAAACAGTAAATATTGTTCTAATTTTAAAAAAGTCTGGAGTATTGGTGGAATAGCAGAAGGCCAGGATGGCTGGTGTGGAGTAAGGACGGAAAAAGAACAGTAGAAACAGAAGTCAGAGAGGGACGGGGCGGGGAGAGGCGGCATCTGCGACCTCCACTCTCACCCTTTTTTCACACAGTGAAACTCGACTCTTCTCCAGGTGTGTTCGTCACCAACCCCGCAGGCGAAGGAGACCGGCCACACGGCCGTCCCCATCTGACCAGTGCTCACTCGGGGTGGACTGAGAGGCGCTGCCCCAGGACAGTCACGCTTTGTTCACACAGTTTTGGGTGAAGACAAGGCAGAGAAAAGCCCTTTTTCAGAGTTTATCACTACCCCGCACTCCTGCACCAGAATGTGTGTGGACGTTCTTCAAGATAAACACACAGTCACCACAATGAGAAAGAGATACTGACAAAAAAGAGAAATAAAAATATTGTGGCAGGATCATAAATTCTAAATGCTCTTTGCCCTGAATTAAGTGAAGGCACTTCCCAGAGTCCTGTTTATCTGGAAAATTGGGAAATTCTAACAATCACCAAAAGTGGCTTTGTTTTTCTTAGGTATCCTGACTTCCCTCTGTACCTAGAGCTGATCACAGCACCCTGGCTGAAGAGATTGGTTTAGACAGCAGGAAAATTTTAAACAGTAAATGTGCATTCCCCTAGGTAGTTAAATACTCATTACACATCTATTTCATCAACTGATTTGCCCACACTGCTGTGCGCCCCCCACTGCTGGGGCACCGAGGTCCTTTCTCAGCCCATTTTTCTCCAGCTACCTGTAACCCATTCTGGATCTGTTGTCCCACCTCTGTGTTCATGGGATTCTGAACACAATGAACACCTCTGTGTTCGCTCAGGATTCTGCTCTGTTCTGTCTGCAGACCTATAAATAAATGCTTTGCCCTCTCATTGACTGCAAATTGGGGATCAGAAAAGCATCCATGCACATTCATTTATTCACACATTCACTCTCTCTTTCTTTTTTTGAGTGCCTACTGGAGGTCAGGCATGGTTCCAGGGACTGAGGAGACCCTCAGTACAGAAAAAAGTGAAATAAGCATAGGAGGGGGAAAGTGGGGCTTAGATTCTAGTGAGAAGACCATAAATAAATACATACAAAATATGTCAAGTGGTAAGTGCTGTGAGAAAAGAACAGCAGATAAAGAGGTGATGCACGGCGGAGCATGTGGTGCTAGTTTAGAACCAGTGGTCAAGAAAGGATCCTTTGATAAGGTGACTTTTGATCAGGCATCTGGAAATCTCAGGATAGATCTTTTCAGGAAGAGAAAACAGTGAGAACTGAGACTCCAAGGCCTGGCTGTGGCTGTATGTTGGAATAGCAGCCAGGAGACCATGATGGGGGTGGGAGCCAGGAGAATGAGCTCAGAGAGGTGTCATGGGACAAGCTCAGGTGGAAACTTGTCGGCCAAGGCAAGGACTTCGGATTTTACTCTAAGTGAGATGGAAAGCCACCGCAGCATTTTGAGAAGGTCATGCTGACTGCTGTGAGAACAGACTAGAAGTCCATTTGGGAGACTACCACAGTAATTCAGGCAAAAAAAGCGATGGAGAAATACATGCAACAAACACTGGCCTGAAGTACTAACAGGAGGCCCACTGATGGGGCCCCTGCACCCCTTCTCCTTGGGGATGGATCAAGTGTCAGTGACAGAAGCCTGGCCCAGGCTACCTGGCTTGACTGAAACAGGGCATCTGTTCATAGCAGACATTTTACTCTATAATACCTTTATTTAAGACTTTTACTAATATAAATTACTTCAGAAGCCTGGGTAGGTAGTGCCTTCCTTCTGAACTTACCAGAAACTGCTGTAGCTTAATTCAAGAAGAATGAGAAAAATGGTTGGTTGGTTGGTTTTGTAAGCCGTATGCAACCTATCTATGGACTTCGCTGCTTTTCACCACTTTACTTCTCTTGGACAAAATACGAGCATGCTTATGACATGTAAGTAGACCACAGATGTGGGAAGAGCTGGGGTGGTGTGGACTTGGGGAGGCCTTTGTAAATAACTACGGGCTAATGAGGAAATCCGCTCCTTGTGATCAGCCGAACTTTCTGTTGTGTGTTCTCAAAGCTTGAAACATCAGCTACCAAAGAGATCTTTAACTAGCTACTTCCCTGGACAGGCACTGCCATGCCTTCCAGGACCGCTTGTGTGCTTTTGTGTGGAGCCCCATGGTAACTTCCCTGTGGGGCAGTCACAGGCCCCTCCTCCCTGTGCCGACCACACGCAGATCTTGGCCAGGTCTTCATCTTGGCCAGGTCTTGATGGGTAAAGTGCTGACTGGTGAGGGCTCCTTCTTCCTGCCTTCCTGCCATGTGGTTATTGTAAAGTGCAACTTTTCATTTTAAAACCACGTGGTTTCAAATGCATGTTGAACCTCGCCGACTGTCCGGGGGACTGCTGCATAATGACTCCTGGTGACAGCCTGAGGAGATCCTAGAAATGGCTCTGAGGCTCCCATGCTTACAGTCAGTCCGTTCACTCATTGTGACTGAGGCAAAGGGTCCCTTGATTTTCTTATTTTATCCTTTGGAGACTGGAATTTTCCCTTTCAAAATAACCTTTCCTATTCTTTTTTTTTTTTTCCTTCTTCTCCCCAAAGCCCCCCAGTACATAGTTGTATATTTTAGTTGTGGGTCCTTCTAGTTGTGGCATGTGGGACGCTGCCTCAGCATGGCCTGACGAGTGGTGCTAGGTCCGTGCCCAGGATCCAAACTGGTGAAACCCTGGGCTGCTGCAACAGAGTTCATGAACTTAACCACTCAGCCATCAGGCTGGCCCCAAAACAACCCTTCGTATTCTTTATAACATTTTATCTGAATAAATTAAGGGTAAGGGAGAAAGGTGAATAGCGATCACATGGAGTGACTTCCTTAGGGATGGCTGTGTATATGACAGGCTTAGATAAAAATGGATAATTGAAATAAGTCAACCACCAATTTAGGCAGTTTTCCTCAAAGTCAGAGGAGAACAATATCACTAGATTATAAGTGCCAGACATAACTTTTAATTCTAATTGCTCAGAAACAATCCTGATTTCTTCTAAGTCATAACTTTTAAAACTAGTAATAAGGTTAAATAGCTTGGGTTATAAGATTTATCCACTTTAAATAAGGATACCCTATAAAGTACTTTATTGTGGTCACAAATATCAAGGTGCTTCTATATGGCTTCCGTGACTGTCACAACAGACCTTCAACAGGTACAGAAAGAAAAATGAGGTGCAGAGAGGTCAGGCTCAAAGGCAAATGTTTAAGAGGCCACATTACACACAAGGAATCAGAACCCAGGTCTTTGTCCAATGCCGGTACCCCACCCCACTCCAAGAAGACATTTAAATAACAGTTGAAATAATTTCTGGACATCAGTAAATTCATGTGATGTGTATGCTTTCTAATAAAACAGTTTTAAGGTCTTAGAAATAAAAATACTTTCATTTGAAGATTTAAAAATTTACCAGTTACTATCCCAATGGCATCCACACTAAAAAGGTAATAAGAAATAGGTAAAATTAATTTTAATAATATATTTTATTTAATTCAATATTTCCAGATTTTATCATTTCAACATGTAATCAATACTTAAAAAGTATTTATTATGATATTTTACTTTTTTCATACTAAAATTTCTGCAAAATTTGGTGATTTTACACTTTGTCTTTTAATTCAGATGCTAAATTTTCATTCAAAATACTTGCTCTGTATTTAGATTTCATAAAATTTACATTTGAAAAAGTAAATTCACATACCCAAGTTATTCCAAGCATACTTAAAAGTTTTCCAGTAACTGAGTTGAGAATCAATATTTAAATTAATTAAAATTTAAAAAAATAAAAATTCAGTTCCCCAGTTGCACTAGCTACAGTTCAAGTGCTCAAGAGTCCCATGCAGCCAAAGGCTGCTGTTCTGGACAGCGGTGATGTAAGAGCCACACAGATGTTGCTTCGGCTGAGGCTGTTAACAGGATGGCATTCAGAGCGGACTGTCTCTGATCTCTTCTCAAAGCAAAATCACTTCCTCGTAGCTTAAACTCTTCACTGTTCTCATCAACATATTATAAATAATTTAAAATTTTCCTAGTCTTATTTCCTCATAATATGCCATGTTTTCTAGAAACCTTTAAGCTGCATTCAGATTTTATGTATAAATGCTTCCGTTGAATTATGAAGAGGCTTATGATGATAGGAACTCTGAAATGACCCAATCAGTCATGCGCCTTTCTCCAGTGCAAACATTACTACAAAGTGTTAAACCAATCGCTGAAACCAGTGTTAAAAAGGAGATCCCGCTATATTTTTTACGAAGTAATGATTAAATATTCCTTGAATACTTATCTAAATGGAACAATTCCTGAGAATCAAAATGTGAAAATATTTTTCTACCTATGCTTTAGTTCTCCAATTTAGCTCATTATCTCTTTACAAGTTGCGTGTTTAAAACATAAATGCTAAAAACTTAGGAATGAGACTGAATGATGACAGCTATGGAATTTCTTCTTTAACTTTAACCCGTGTGACCCTTGAAATTATAAACCTACTCATCAAGACAGATGGTCAAAAAAGATCAAATCTTTACCCAAAGTGAGTAATCCTGTGCTCAAGCTGCTGCAAAACTAGAAGAAGATTCCAATGCTGGAGCCCGTGACGACTGTCTAAAGGTGAGGCGGCTCCCCTCCCTACACCTTGGCTCTCAAGGCTTGGTCCCGCAGCTCCATCGCTGCGATTGCTGAGAGGTGGACTTCATCCGGCCCATCTGCTAAGCGCAAAGTTCGCGTTAGGGCATACCTGGAAAAACAAAGAGCGGGGATGGCAGGAGTTATCAGAGAGGAATGTGACACTTTAACATCAGTCGCTCTGATTCTAAGCCAAGACTGTTAATTTCTGAAGTGTCACCAAAGCAGTGATGAAAAAGACAGCACAGGGAAAATCAAGGAAGATAAGCCCAAGGATTTCTGAAATATCTGGAAGTTCTCACCTTGGGAAGTGGAATCTTAAATGGCACAAGGCGGTGGGCTTAATCTCAGTCTTGCTTTGCTATAGGTTAACAGAAGTTGCTCGAACTAAGAGCTATTTTAGGTAAGCCCCAGGCAGTGAAGTATAAACATATAATACTTATATACTATAAATATATAGTGCTACAGATTTAGTTCTTTCTTAAGGTTAAAAAGTGATGGGGCACCAGACTCTTACCTCCAGTGTGATGGAGGAGGCACTGTCACTGTGTGGCGATGGGCAATGGGCAACCAGAATCTGGACAGGAGATGTCATTGCATGCACTGCTGCAGACTGGGCTGAGGCCTCCGCGTGGAGGTGGTAAACCGTTCTAAGTACATACTGAAGCCTGGCTCTGGGCTCCCTTTGGCAGTCTCTGCTCCCTTCCTTCCCTTCCTGTTTCAGGGTGAGCCCCATGCTATTTCTCCATAGCCCAGGAACCCCAGTGCGTCCCCTCAGTGTAAAAGCTAACATGACTGAGTGAAATGATCACTATAATCATAAGAGCAACTCTTTATTGGTACTGAGCTCTCTATGAAAGCACCCATGTTACTTCATTTAGCCTTCAGTTTTACTTTAAACTAAGTTAGTATCTTTATTTTCTTCTTAAACAATTAGTGTCAAGGCATGATTTTTAACCCCAAGCCTATCAAACGTGGATGGTTATTAAATGACGTTCACTCACATGTTAGCCAGAGGATAATCCTGGGAAACGCCTGCACCTCCACACACTTGGATGGCCCGGTCAATGATTTTGCAGACGGCCCGAGGGGCAGCCACTTTAATCATTGCAATCTAAATAAGCAAGATAGAAAAAGAATGTTCCTTTCTTAGACAATACACAATGTGGCAGAATTTGATATAATCTGTATTTTCTTTGTGAAATGAGCAAGGGAACTTTCCCACATGATTCACCACTGAAACAGGATCTTTGATGAAAGCCAACAAAGAGATCTGTTCTAATGCAGCTAATGGCCATATTTCAGTCAATACAGACCTTCTGGAAAGAGATATCCCTTCCAAATCCCATTTTATTTATTTATAACTTGCCTTGTTTCCAAAAGGATTTCAGGCAGTGGATAAATCACATTCATCACCTTAGGGATCATAAAAAGAATTGAAGAGTCTTTATTAATTAGTTTTCTCTTAGCAATTTTATTGGCTTATTTAGAATTAAATGATCATATTCTTAGTCCGTATAAGCCAGAAACATAAGAAGGCAGGGGATGAGAGGTGCCTGTTATGAAACCTTTCCTATGTGACAGCATAGTGCTATGCATTCTACAGCATCTCGGTCCCTCCTCACTAGAACCCTAGGCCATAAGCAGAAAGGTTATTTACTTTGCCCAAGGTCACAAGGCTAGCAGAAAGTGACATACTGGGTACAATTCCAAGTCTGTATAAAGTCCAGAATTTCCCTTCTGCCTGTTGCTGCATCTTAAGAATGCTGAAGATATTCTGCATCCTGAAAATCATTTCCTAAAGCAGCCTAGTGAAAGGAAAACTAGCAAGTGATAGACATTTATAATCTTTAAACCAAAGTCACATGGAAGCTTCCAATATTCCGAGGGCCATCAAGCCGCCATGAAACCCGAAATGCCCAGTGGGTGCGAGGAACTGGAGAAGGCTTGGCAGCTGGTAGTCCAAGGGGCCTCACCTCCTTCTTAGCTCCAGCACTGCCCAGAGTGTCAATGCTGTGGGCTGCTTTTAGGGTCAACAAGCGGATCTCCTCAATAGCAATGCGGCTTTCAGCAATCCAGTGAGCCACCACCTCCTGCAGCAGGCAAAGGGCAGCAAAAAGGAAGAGATGAGCCGATGTCTGATGGCCACACGTAACACAGCCTTGTAGTTTGGTGAGAACACTCTCTAGGCCAAGAACTGTTCCCAAGCCTTACTCTCTATATTTAAATGGAAAAGTCAATTCGTTTGATATACATCAGCCACCAAATACCCATGGGATGCTGCAATTACCACTGGCCGATTTTAGAAATTTTATTTGCTCTGAAAAATCATTTATTTTGGATATCTTCATGTCTAAAGTCAAGAAGGCTGAACTCAGCAACTGTCTTATTGCCAGAACACTCCTCACTGGCCCTCCTGAATGCTAATCGCACAGTCTCATCGAAATTTGGATAAATGTATGGTCGCGGACCTGCTTATAGACAATCTGGATAACCCCTAGGACAATTTTTGTGGGGGGATGGTCCGGGAGCCATTTTTTGTGTTACTATTTATTTAGTAAAAGTTAGCTTTTTCTTTGGTGAACTGTTCTATGAATTTTAACACATGGTGTAACCACAATCAAATACAGCACAGTTCCATCTCCCCTAAAGCTCCCTCCTGCTGCCCCTGTTTAGTCACACCCTCCCCTACTCCTAACCTCTAGCAACCCTGATTGGTTCTCAATCACCATAGTTTGGCCTTTTCCAGAATGCCATATAAGTGAAATCATACAGCATGTATTCTTTAGAAACTGGCTTCTTTCACTCAGCATAATGCCTTTGAGTGTCATCCAAATTGTTCTGTGTATCAACTGTCCATTCCTTTTAATCAATGAGTAGTACTTCATTGTAGGGATGAAGCACAGTTTGTTTATCCATTCACCTGTTGAAGGACATTTGGGTTGTTCCTAGTTTTTGTGATTATTAACAGAGCTTCTGTAAACATTTGCATATGGGTTTTTGTATGAGCATACCTTTTCATTTGTTAAAGCAGATGCAAGGAATGGAATTGTTACATCATGTGGTAAGTGCTTTTAAGGAGCTGTCAAACAGTTTCCAGAGTGACTGTACCATTTTGAATTCCCACCAGCAGTGTATGAGAGTTCCAGTTGCTCTCCAAACCATCAGCACTTGGTATTGTCAGCATTTTTTATTTTAGCCATTTTAACAGTGTGCAGAGGTATCTCATGGTATTTTGAGTCTGCATTTCCCTAATGGCTAATGGTGTTGATCACCACTTGATGTGCTTATTTGCCATCTATTATATTCTCTTTAGTGACATGTCTGTTCAAATAATTTGCCCATTTCTTCTAATTAAGTTGTTTGTTTTCTTACTGTTGGGTCCAGAGAGTTCTTTATTAGGGATACAAGTCATTTGCGAGATAGGTAATTTGCAAATATTTTCTCGTAGTCTTTTTTCATTCTCTTAATAGTGACTTTCATAGAGCAAATGTGTTTAATTTTAATGAGGTCCAATTTGTCAATTTCTCTTTTATGGGTAGTGCTTTTGGTGCATGTCTAAGAACATTTTGCCTAATTGCAGGTCATGAAGATTTTCCCTCTATGTTTTCTTCTAAAAGTTTTAAAGTTTTTACCTTTTACATTTAGATCTATGCTCCACTTGGAGTTAAATTTTGTGTAAAGTGTCAAGTTTAGGTCAAAGTTCATTCTTTTGCTTATGAATGTCCAATTGTTACAACACCATTTACTGTAAAGTCTAGCCTTTCCCCATTGAACTGCCTTTGCACCTATATAAAAAAATCAGGACACATGGACACAAATTAAAAGCATAATATCATTTACAATCACTCAAAAAACTGAAATACTTAGATGTAAATACAACAAAACATGTGTAGGACTTGTATGCTGAAAGCTACACATAGAAGATAAAAGAAATAAAAAGAAAGCTAAATAAATGGAGAGACATACCGTGTTCATGGATTAGAAGACACAACATACTAAAGATGTCAATTCTTCCCAAACTGATACATAGGTTTAACACAATTCCTATCAAAATCTCAGGAAGATTTTTTGCAGATATAGACAAGATTATTCTAAAATTGATATGGAAAGGCAAAGGAACTAGAATCGCTGGAACAATTCTGAGGGAGAAGAATAAAGTGAGATGAATCAGTCCTCCTGATTTTAAGACTAATTATATAACCACAGTAATCAAGACTGGGTGGTATTGGCAGAGGGACACACATAGATCAATAGGACAGAGCAGAGAACTCAGAAATAGACCCACACAATTATGCCTGAGTGATTTTTGAGAAAGGCAATTAAGGAAGGGTAGCCTTTTCAACAAATGATGCTGGAGCACTTGGACATCCATAGGCAAAGAAATAAACCTTATACAAAAATTAACTCAAAAGACATTGCAGACTCAAATGTAAAACTTTTAGAAAAAAATTATAGGAGAAAATCTTCAGGATCTAGGGCTAGGCAAAGCATTCTCGGACTTGACACTGAAAACACGATCCATAAAAGAAAAACTGCCAAATTAGAGCTCATCGAAATGAAATGCTTTTGCTTAGTGAAAGACCATGTTAAGAGAATGAAAAGATAAGCTACAAAGTGGAAGAAAATATTTGCAAATCACATATCTGGCAAAGGATATTATCTAGAATATACCAAGAACTCTCAAAACTTAACAATAAAAAACCAAACAATCCAGGTAAAACATAGGCCTAAGACATGAAGTGAAGAAGACATAAGATGGCAAATAAGCACAAGAAAAGGCAATTGACATGAGGAGCCATTAGGAAAATATAAATTAAAACCATAATGAGATAGCACTATAAACCTACCAGATGGCTAAAATAAAAAAATACTGACACCACCATATGCTGGCGGGGATGTGGAGAAACTGGATGACTCATACACAGCTGGTGAAAATGAAACACAGTATAGCCATTCTGGAAAAGACTTGGGTGGTTTCTTAAAAAATGAAACGTGCAACTGCCATATGACCCAGCAACTGCATTCTTGGGCATTTATCCCAGAGAAATAAAGACATGGTCACAGAAAAACCTGTACACGAACGTTTATAGTAGGTTTATTTGTAACAGCCCCAAACTGGAAACAACACAGATACCCCTCAATAGGCAAATAGTCAATCAAGGAATACTGCTCAGCAATAAAGAGGAACCAACTTTGATACACATAACCCAGATGACTCGCCAGAGAACTATGCTGAGTGAAAAAAACCAACACCAAAAGTGTGCGTACTGTATGATTCCATTCTTGAAATGACAAAATTATAAAAATGAAGGACAGATTAAAGGTCACCAGGGGTTAATGAGGAGGTAGGTGTGAGAGTGACGTGGGCGTGGCTATAAAAGGACGACACGAGGGATCCTTGTGGTGATGGAAATGTTTTGTATCTTGGTTGTATCAAAGATAATATCCTGGCTCTAAGCTTGTTCTATAGTTTGGCAAGATGTTACCATCGCCAAACTATAGAAAGGGTTTGGTAAAAGGGTCCAAGGGATCTCTCTGTATTATTTCTCCCATCTGCATGTGAATCTACAGTGATCTCAAAATAAAAATTTTAATTTAAAAAATTGGTATTTGCTTCTCATTTGGCGTAGTGAACTTTCTCTGAGTTTTCTCCATTGGTCAGAACTTGGAAGAGGAGTGGGGAGGTAAGTGGAAGAAAGTGGAGATAAAACCTCACCATAAATCCCACAAGCAGCCAGATTCAGAATTCAGCACTGAAACTCAGGAGACATATGAAACGCTTCCAGTTGGCAGCACTGGGCTTTCTTTATTCCCAGTTGTAACCGTAGAACTGGTGTTTACAGTGGAGAATGATATTTGTTAAGATAAGTTTGACCGGCAGACAAGTACAGAGTTCTGATGTGAGCCACATTAACCTTCCACAGCCACCTTTACGCCTGGTCATGTTAGCTCTGGTACATTTCTTCAGCAGTGGATATTTGATCAGTTTCCCTACCAGTGATGTTCACTGTGATAGCTGCTAACCACATGTGGCTGTTGAGCATTTGAAATATGTCTGGTCTGAAGTGAGACATAGTATAAGTGTAAGTACACACCCACCAGTATTAAAAAACAGAATGTAAAATACCTTATTAATACATATACACATATATATATATTTTTTGCTGAGCTAATTAGCTAATTAGCCCTGAGCTAATATCTATTGCCAATCTTCCTCTTTTTTTTTCTTGAGGAAGATCAGCCCTGAGCTAACATCTATGCCAATCTTCCTCTATTTTTTTTTCAAAGCTTTTATTCTTCCCTTTTTCTCCCCAAAGCCCCCCAGTACATAGTTGTACACTCTTTAGTTGTGGGTCCCTCCAGCTGCGGCATGCGGGACACCGCCTCAGCGTGGCTCAATGAGCAGTGCCATGTCCGTGCCCAGGACTTGAACCAACGAAACACTGGGCTGCCTGCAGTGGAGCACGCGAACTCAACCACTCAGCCACGGGGCCAGCCCCAATCTTCCTCTATTTTTTATATGTGGGTTGCTGCCACAGCATGACTAACGAGTGGGGTGGGTCTGTGCCCAGGATCCCAACCTGTGAACCTGCGTGCTGCAGAGGAGTGTGCTGAACTTAACCACTAGGCCATGGGGCCAGCCCCTTATTAATATTTTCATGTTGAAATGATAATATTTTGGCTATATTCAGTTAAATAAAATATATCATTAAAATCAATTTCATCTATTTCATTGTACTTTTTTTCTTTCTTTTTTTTTTGAGGAAGATTAGTCCTGAGCTAACATCTGCTGCCAATCCCCCTCTTTCTGCTGAGGAAGACTGGCCCTGAGCTAACATCCTTGCCTATCTTCCTCTACTTTATATGTGGGATGGCTGCCACAGCATGGCTTGACAAGAGGTGCTTAGGTCTGCACCTGGGATCCGAACCAGAGAACCCTGGGCTGCCAAAGTGGAATGTGTGAACTTAACCACTGTGCCACTGGGCTGGCCCCTCATTTTACTTTTTAAAAATGTAGCTACAAGAAAATTTTAAATTACATTTATGGCTCACAATATATTTCTCTTGGACGCCTCCACCCTCGAGATTGAAACAAGGCCCTGAATTAACAACTTCAAACAAGCCTGCAGCGGTCAGTGAGTATCCTTTTGATGGCTGTAAAACTGGGTGAGTATCACTTCATGAACAGACCCCAAATGCATTTACTTCTTAGCTTTAGAATAAAGGAAAGTGTTCTCGATTGGGTCTCTACAGACCCTAGATTTGCTGAAAAACATTAAATGGGCAGAAACCGAGTGCCCTGAGGGGTTGCCAGATTTATTCACTAAGACAGAACTTGGATACAGAACTTTTTGCTCTAGCGCCTGTGATAGTTTAGAAGGCAGCTGGAAGGAGTCTCCAAATTCAGGAAAATGGAATGTTCCTTTAACAAGTTGAAAAAAAACAAAAAGCAGGCCCAGATTTCTGTTTATGACATGCTCACACATCTCTCTTGCCTCTGCCAGATCATTTTCTTTGTGCCAAATGCAAGAAGTCTCCAGTGAAGGAAGGCATATTTTTGAAAAGTCCAGGCTTGTTCTGCTTGATACATTGACTCTAAAAAGCTGGAAGGAAATTTTCCTCTAGTACAGTCTTAAAACATCTCTCATGAAAGCAACCCTTGAGCAGAGGGCTTTGTGTTCAAGATGCCTGTCCGTCAACCATTCCGTGTCCCCCCTCACCCTGCTCCAGGGTTTGGATGGCAGTCTTGAAAAGAGAAAGGCCTAAGAAGTGACAGTTGAAGAAGAGCTGGGAGCAGCTCTTCAGCTCCTGCTCCAGCAGCAGCGTCGAGTTGTATCCATGGCCCCCAAAGGTCAACCTTCTCACCTCCTCCCACAGGCCCCATCCAACAGATGAACCTCTGCCCTTGCCGGAGACTAAAGAGGTTCCCCACAAATTATTCCTAGGTGTGTGTCATAAAGCAGGCTGTATTTTTCCATAAGAACAATGTTACAACTAAATCACAGATATGCTGAAGAATATTTCACAAAAAGCAAACATAACCTATAGGAATTAAAAGTAAAAAATATACTGCAAAATTTTATAAGATGGTCACAAATGTACTTTACAAGGGGACCAATGTACTGAAACATGCATGTCCAGCAAACACATAGACAATTTCATCACATTTGACCTAACGCTAACACGTTAGCAATCCTAAGCATTAAATATTTAATACTAACTTTTCTCGCCTTCTTAAAAGTTAGAAGGGCTTTTTGGGGAATGATTTGGATATCCCACTTCTCTTAAGAAGTTTCCCAAGGGAGTCTTATTCCAAGGAAACAAGAGCTTCTTTTCCCTCTTCATAAACATTCCCTAATTTTGATTATATTGCCCGCATGTAACTATATTATTTATTGTGCTTTGTAAACAACAGACTCAGTAATACATAATTTATGGATGAGAACTGAAAAAGTCATGAACATCCCACCAAATGTTGGTCCCATTTCTAGTTGTATTTCTCAGCAGGGAACTCACTTCCTCCTGAAGCAGTTCATTTCATTTTTAGATCTCTCTCCTTCCACTGAGTTTTAGGCTGTTTTACTATATCTCTATACTTATGTGTCCTAATTCCTTCCAGAAAGCCAAAGAACAAGGCAATCCTTATTCCTTATGATGGCTCTCTCTTGTCCACAGAGAGTGCTAATGTACCAGGTTCTCTAGAGAAGGAGTCTGAGAAAGTTGAAGGAATTGTCCACACTCCATGTGCTGAGATGTTGAAGTGTTTTAGGAGTTATTTAATCTTTCACAAAGATAAATCTCTCTCATCAGACTATATTTAAATACAGATATTAATACACTTTCTGGGCAAGAATCACCTTGTTTATGTAGAGGAAATCTCTCTCGGACCAAGAAATGCTGTTTTGGTTCGAGGTTAGTGTAGTGCGTTGGGCTACAGTAAATTCAAATAAGTAATCATGCTTACATGTGAATAAAGTTTCTTCTTAAAGGCCACCCTTTGTGTTGCCCGTTCACACATGATCTGCAAAGCGCATTCTGCCAAACCTACTGTTCTCATACAGTGGTGGATTCTGCCAGGTCCAAGGCGGCCTTGGGCAATTTCAAATCCCCTACCTTCACCTGTGAGAAAGGAAGGAGAACATGAAAGTGGCTACAGCCCATTTATTTTGTTATTTTCACAAACCCTGAGAAAATGATGAGCTGCCCTCAATAAAGATGGCATTCTGGTACAAAAAAAGTCAGTTCTAGAATAAGGTTCATGATACATTCATGGAACTTGTGATTTCTATGTTTCTTAAACCACCATCATTAAAGATTTTGATCAAATTTGAGAACTGTCTCTTGATACCTTCTATGCATAAGCTACTTTATTTGTGCTGAGATGGCTACAAATGTAGATAAGGCACAGGTCCTACCCTAGGAGTTTAGAATCTAGAAGAGGGGGCAAGGAAGCCAGGGACAAGGGATATGGACAGGGATAAAGAAAGGCAAAGGAGGGAGAGATTGTAGCCTCAGGGCCTGGCAGGCATCTAGGGCTTGTTGAGTGGATGGCATGAGGAACACAAAAACCCTCCTGAAAGAGGTGGCATTTGAGATGTTTTCCGAGGTTGGGTGGGATTACAACAAGCAAGAGGATGGAGTCATTCCAGGCATACAACGTTCAAAGTTGTTTATGCCTCTAATGTGTATGTAAGCCTGGAATTCCGAAAGTACTGAGGTTTTCTTAAAACAAGTAGAGGCCTGAAGATCATGTTTTAGGAAAAAGTGTATTGCTCTGAACTGTGTAATTTTTGTATTTAGCTATGGTTTCAATTGATCTGATATACAAAACCACATCAAACAAATAAACACTTATTCCATGTAAGAAAATCTATAAAATGGAAAATTTTTCCCTTATAAATGGAGTAAAAGGGGAAAGTATCTAAATTAAGGGAGACTTCCTATCTTTTCCAGATTTAGACCTGAATATATTTTAATACACAATACTGGAGAATCATTTTCCAAACTTATCTCACCTAGTATTAAATTGGAGGCAGGAACTCGCACTTGATTAAAATGGATCTCAAAATGTCCTCCATGAAAATTATCTATAAAATAGAAAATAAAATTTTAAAGAGCAAAATGAGTTCACCAAAAAATCGTCACGTATAATTAATCTGCTGAAGTATAATTACTCTTTGAATGCAGGATTTTAAAGTGTCCTCGTATGTCACAGACATTACTAGGTAGACCTGCGCCCTGAACCCTCAGCACCCGTAGCCCAGAAGACTCATCAAGTTAGAAGGGATTGTAGAAATCATTTGATCCAGAGGTTTTCAAACTCATTCTTTGAAGTTGTAAAGCAATGAAAATGGAAGACAGCTCCACAGCTCCAATTAGACTATTTTATTATTGCTGCTGCTTTGAAGTTTTTTATATATGGACTTCCAAAGAAAATTCTGCTTGGAAAAAAAAAGGTTCCAATGGTTCAAAAGAAAGTGAGTAATGTAATTCAGGTTTCTTATTTTATCATTGTGGAAATCAGTGCCTAAAGATACAAGGAGGCTGCCTGTGGGGACGGAGCGAGCCGAGCTGCAGACACGGAGGAGAGACTGGACCCTCAGGCACGGTTACTCCCAGTCTAGGCTTGCTCACTATGTGTTGGCCTCTTGGAAACGCTGACCTTTGACTGAGACTGGGAACACATTCACACTCCTGTCTTTACATCACCCTCCTCCCCGCCAAGTTCTGGAGATAACCTCATGCTATCTCCTCCACACCCTTTTCCTGTCAGAATAGACATTTATAATCAACCGTCTCCACACTGTTTCTTTTGGCCTTGGGCAGAGGGACTTGGAGAGGTGCTGGTGAATTTGTCATACTGAAAGTTCAATCATAGGCTCTACAATGGAGGGTATTTGCAGCCAACCTATATTATATACCCATTTTCAGGGTCTTTCAGGCTTTTGCTCTGCAACCCAACAATTTCCCATGCACAATTGCTCCAGTGAGCTTGTTCATCCCCATCTTGCCAACTACACTTAACCTGTGGGTGCATTCTACAGCTGCATCCTACAGAAGGTGATGATGTCAGATGTTCTATAAAACTGCAAGTCTTATATCTGCTACTTGAACATTTTCATTAGCCATATTCAACAATAAAGAGAAAGCCAGGTCATCACAGAACCTGAAGTTCAATGAACTTTTTCATAGCATTTATCATCTGCTAACATGCTACTGAATTTACTTATTTACGTATTTGTAGTTACTGCCGGTCTCCCTCTCCCAGCATGTAAGCTCCGTGAGGGCAGAGATCTTAAGTCTATTGTGTTCAGTAATGTATTCTAAGCACCTAGAAGAGTGCTCAGCACTCACCGGATACTTGCTGAGTGAATGACCTGAGCAGCAAGGAAACAATGGACATGAGCCTGAAGTGGGTCGCAGGAAACAGAAGTATCCTTGCTTCTTAGAAATTCCACCCACAGACAGAAGGAAGGAAAAGTTTTGCATTCAAATCAGTCAAAACTCAGTGCTTACTAAAGCTCTTATAGTTTGATTGATTAGGAAAGCTAAACTTGAAGACAGAAATGAATTTCATTGTGGATTATCTAGATTTAATTTTTCTATGTCTATTTCATTAACCTATCTCCTGGATGACAGAGAGATGACTGGCAGGGTTGTTACTCCTTGAATACAATCTGCCCTTTCCCAAAGTAAACAGATGAGGTAGAAGGCTGCACCACCTCTCTTTATTTGCTCTATTCTGAACTCCACTGGCATTTATATTAAGACAATCGTCAGCGCCAAGAGATTTCTAAGAACACATCTCATACATTGAAATGCTACCGATTCCTTTCAATGTTACTGCATATTCCAGTCTCCCTGCTTGCTAATGCATGGACATGTGATCGAGTACTTACCCATATAGCCAAAAACTGACAATGGCCGTATTACTTCTACTCCAGGTGTGTTGATAGGAACAAGAATCATGCTGTGTTGTTTGTGTCTGGTCAAAAGAAAAACAGATGTTAGGAAAAGTTTGCTAAGTGGAAAAATAAAACAGATGTTAGGCAGAGTCGCAGTTGTCATATCTTCAGTTATGTAATCATGTAAGCAATGATGTCGGGAATGGTAACTGTAAAAGACATATATCAAACACAGTTGGATGCAATGGATTTGGAACAATGACAGTAATTTGAAAATAAGTGACAGTTATTTGATTGCAGCTTCTCATTGCTCAACTGTGGTAACTGGGAACAGATATACAATAGTAAATGTTTCAAGACTTAGCCTTTGATCTAAACATCTAATCACTTAATTACTTAGATAGTTCTGAAAAATTTATGTTTTATAATCTGATCCAAACAGCTCTGAGGATTGAGCAACACTTTTTAATATAGGAAATTCCACAGTGAAGAATGCACAGCAGCACTCCCTAAAAATGTTTCCTAAATATATCTTTTAGCAAAATAATTATGAAATACAAATATGTGACATTTAATCTCATAATATATTTTATATTATTAGGATTTGTGAGCCCAAATGGAACATTTGATGTAAGTTAAGTGGATAGAGAGAAAGACTGACTCTTATTCCTACATGGATTTTTCGATCATAATTGTTTTATTACCTGCTGGCAGAGTTATTTTTAGTTCTTCCCAAAACAATTGCAATTTTGCAGTTTGGATTCCCAGCTCCTAAAACCAGGGGGGAAATGAGCAGAATACATCATAAAAGGAAATTTTTAGTGTGACATTACCTAAAAGTTCTAATTCTTCCAAGTTTATCTCTGGCAAAAAAATAGGCAAATAGAAAGAAAACCCTTGATTCATTAAAAAAAATACTTATGTACAAAACTGTACATCACTCAAGAAAAATGACCAGGCCAGGCCAAGAACGGACCCCATCAATGAGAGCTGCTGCACGAAAATAACCAGGAGTCAAAGAAGCCATGAAATAGCTGCAGCCCTGAGACAAAATGACGGCTCCCCATTCATACCATCTCACACGTCAGCATGCTAGAAATGTTGCGAAATTCTTCTAATGCATTTCCTCCTGTTTAGATCTCATATTGTCTGACATATAGACAAGAAGGTATTAAAACTCGTATGATATTTACCTCCCAACCAGTGGCTGAGAAAGACCTCATTCCCCAGCCGTGGAGTTTGGTGAGGGTGAGTCTGTTTAAAGACCTCAGTGCCTATCCCAGACCGCACCATTCGCCCTGGCTCTACTACAGAGTGGCAGAAGATGGTTTGCTTGGAGCTGTCCACACGTAGGAGGCTCTGATTCCACCTTCAGTAAGCTTAGGTTCTCATTTATTGATTTATAAAGGTTAGAAATTTGAAAATACAAAGTTATTCTCATTTTAATGCAAACTTTTATTCTATTACAGTTTACAGGTCTATGGCAATTCCTCAAAGGGACCTTCTTGCAAAAAGTACATTTCATTTTCACAGTACCTGGTCCTTCAGGGAAACTACCATATAACTGAATTGATTTTAAGTGGACAAGGTACCAGGTGGCACTCTCACAGGCAGGTATCTGACACTTAGCCTGAAGAAGAAAAGTATAGAGCATGTTACAGAAAAACTAAAGAGAGTCATTCTGAGACTTCGGGGGGCCTTGGCCTGAAAGCTAGTTTCCCACCAGCTGACCTTAAGGTGAGTCTCAGCCCTGCTCCACCGAGTCTCCTTATAGAATTCCTACTCAGGAGAGAAACATGGCTGGAAAAGAGCTCTGTGTTAATAACAGACAAAACCTCAACCAGCTACCCTTCCTCTTCTCTTAAGTGTGAACAGAAAACCAAGGATCTGTAGTATGTCAAGAGAGCCTGCAGCATTAAAGAGAATGACTGACCAAAATACACAAAGTGTAAAACTGACCATGGAGGAACGAAATAAAACAAGAAACAGAACCTAAAACAAAACACCAAAGCAAAACTGAGCTAAATAAAACAAAAACTCCAGCTACCATAATCTGAAAGATCTCAATGTGTTTCAGCCATCAAACCAGAAAAGGATGCTATGAAACAGAAACCACCAGAGAAGAGGAAGATAAAAACTTAGAGCTTAACATATGATTGCTAAACCAAAGTTTAGGCACTGGCCCGGTGGTGTAGTGGTTAAGTTCACACTCAGCTTCAGAGGCCTGGGGTTCACTGCTTTGGATCCCACCCAGGCACAGACTTACACACTGCTCATCGAGCCACGCTGTGGCAGTGTCCCACATAGAAGAACTAGAAGGACTTACAAGTAGGATATCAACTACTTACTGGGACTTTGGGGAGGGGAAAAAAGAGAATACGTTGGACATCCATAAAAAATGAATAAAATTATGCATTTAAAAAAACATAAAGTTTAATAGAAGCACTAAAAATGAGATTAAGAAAATTCCCCATAAGCAGAGGAAAACGTCAGAGGCTGAAAGCAAAGATAAGAAACACTTTGAGCCAACACATGAAGTCCAACATCAGAGTAAAAGGAGTCTTATAAAGAGACAACAGAAAAATAGAGGGAAGAATTTATCAAAGAAACTTGAAGAAAATTTTCTAAAACTGAAAAAAAAAATTTTCAGATTAAAAGGGCCATTGACTGGCAAGAAGAATCTATGTCAAGATATGTGCTTGTGACATTTCAAAATATCGACAGTAAAAGGGAAAATCCCAAAAGGTTTCAAAGAGAAAAAAACAAGCCACTTAGAAAAGACCGAGGGTTAGATTTCTCATCAGCAACAAGAGATGCGAGATGAAAATGAAGAGTTCAGCCTACAATTCCATGCCCACTCAAAGTATCAGTTTCTGGGATGGCAAAGTAAATACATAGTCAGACATGAAAATCTCAGAGAATTTACCTATTATGCATTTTCTCCTCAAAAAGTTAAGAATGTACTCAAGCAAAATAAGGAAGTAAATCAAGAAGAAGGAAGTCATAGGATCCAGAAGATAGTGGATCCCAGGAAAATAATATATGGAAATCCCAGGATAATTGAACTGAAGTATGCCTAAAAGGTATCCGTCCAGATTGGAATAGGAAGACTAAAGACTCCCAGAGAGAGGTGTCCAGAAAAGAGAACTCAACAGAATTAAAGGTACAGTTTAAAGGTGTCGGGGTGGGGAGGGGTAAGAGGGAGGAGACATAAGATGATAAAAGCAAATAATGCAATGAAAGAAAAATAGCAATTAGAAACTCCAGGAAAATAATTTTTAAATGTACAAGTGAACAATGGCCCAAATATAAAAGAAAAACAATATGGCATAAATTTAAGTAATACATAGAGTATAAAACTATTCTAATTGACGCTGATGCTTAGAAACACTCTCCCTACGATGGCCGAGGTGATATTACATTGTATCAGTTAGAGACGGACAGGAAATCTATCTAACACACTACCCAGAGCAGCACTGAACAATATTTACAGAGGCCTATAAGGTAAGTGCCATGTGTTAGTTTTCAAAGTCTAGAGTCATCCTGTGGTCAACCATGATGTGGTCACAAGACAAAACATAAATGTTAGTAATCCTATGTAAAGTAGAAGCTGTTGCTGATAGAAGGGAAATATAGAAGGGAGGGAGGAAAGATAGAGAAAGGGGTAGCAGCACCCATATCCTTACGTTATCAAGTGGAGCATGAAGAGATTCTGTTACACGAGGATGCAGAGGAGAGAGTTAGAGACATCATCTAAAGTTTAAAAAGTAACCAACAAAAATTTGAAATAAAACAAATATCTTCATTAGGAAAGGGCACAGATTTATAATACAAATGAGTGAAATGGTCACTATTCAAATTGGGGAGTCAATGGGCAGTGTCTAAAATGAATAAACTAGGAGAGAGAAAAAAGCATTTAACCTAAAATTATAGCAGAAACTAGAGAACTAAAACTAGAAACGGTTAGAAGGGTTCTCTCTAGGGGATGGCATTGGGGTGTGGAGGGATGGGGAACAGCATGCTCTTAGATGTTTTCAGATTTGTTACCATTCGTAATTGAATAATAATAGTGATAACAACAACTACTACTTTTAAAAACATCTTAAAAAACTAGCCTACTATGTTGTAAACAGATCTGTAGACCCCAATTAGGAGAGGGAGACTGAGAGACTTGCTGAGTAAACTGCAATTTGTTTTTTTCTCTTTCCTAATCTCCTTTTAATCTGAATATTTGACCTGCGGGACGTGGAGGCGCCGTTTCCTGTACACTGGGGCACTTCCCCGCTTCTTCTATGTGACAAGACATAACTTCAGAAATCTCACACGCATGCTCCGCCTTATAAAATGCTTAAACTGATAAAAACACTAAAATGAGATTCCATCTGGGAAAGGGAGGAGAGGGAAGGGGAGGAAGGCAGTGTGCCTAAGAAGTGACTGTGCTCATCCCCAGGCTGGTACTGGAATAAGGAAACACCTTAAACTGATTCAGAGCTTTAACCACATGATTGCTTTCTCCATGGCCAGTGCCATGAATTGTCAGAACATGCATCTTATATACATATATATGATTTTACCTATGACTAGAAAGGAAGGGAGAGTTGTTTTAACTAACTGGAACACGAAATTTTTTAAAACACAACATTCAATTGGCCATTAGATGCCACACTGTAATCAGATAACAAATATGTTAGGCAAAATTGTGTCTATTTTTCCCCAAATATATGACTTACTGTCTATATTATTTATGAGATACAGAGAAAAACCATTTTCTCTACCCTTCTGGGATTTTGCAACATAATCTTATTACTAAATCCAATCATTTCAAACAAGATAAAATAGAAAGTTATGATATTGAAAAGGAATGGATCTATTTTTCTTTAAAAGAAAAATACAAGCATTTTCATAAAAAGAGAAATGTAATGTTGTTCACGTAGAACACTTTACAATGCCTTGAAAAGTCTGCAGTATGTGTATTGAGATTCAATATAAAGAATCTTAATTCAGGTTAAACATACTTATTGTACATCAACCAATAATAAAAGGCAGTTTTAGAATTTCTAGAATTTGTTCTTCTTTATATATATATATGTGTGTGTGTGTGTATACATATATATATATATATATAAAGACTTTATTTCAGAGCAGTTTTAGGTTCACAGCAAAATTAAGGGAAAGGTACAGAGATTTCCCCTATACCCCCTACCACTACCATGCACAGCCTCCTCCATTATCAACATCTCCCACTAGAGTGGTACATTTGTTACAATTGATGAACCTACATTGACACATCACAATCAACCAAAGTTCATAGTTTATATTATGGTTCACTCTTGATGTTGCACACTCTATGGGTTTGGACAAATGTATGATGACATGTATCCATTATTATATATTTCACTTCCCTAAAAATCCTCTGTGCTCCACCCATTCGTCCTTCCCCATCTCCTGAACCCTGGCAACCACTTATCTTCTTCTTGTCTCCATAGTTTTGCCTTTTCCAGAACGTCATATAGTTGGAATCATAGCCTTTTCACTTAATATGCATTCAAGGTTCCTTCATGTCTTTTCAGGGCTTCGTAGCTCATTTCTTTTTAGTGCGGAACAACATTCCAGTATCAGGATGTTCCTCTTTTAAATGGCAATCTCTCCCTCTCTCCTCGTCCTCTGGAACTCCAATTACGCATATTTTGGACCTTTTGATATTTCCCCACAGCTTCCTAAGACTCTGTTCATTTCTTTCCACTTTGTCTTCAAACTGGATAATTCCTAGTGGTCTATCCTCAAGTTCATTAACTCCTCTGTCATCTCCAGTATGTTATTCATTCAGTGAATTTTTTTCAGATATTTTACTTTTCAGTCCCAATATTTCCAATTAGTTCTTTTTCTGTTTTACATTTGTCTTCTAATATTTTCTATCTTTTTATTTTTCCTAACCTTATTGAGCAAATTCATAATAGCTGCCTTAAATCCTTGTCTCATCATTACAACACCTGAGTCATTTAGAGGTCAGGCTTTCCCCTTGAAAATGGGTCATGTTTTCCTGGTTCTTCATTTGGTGAGTAATTTTAGATTGTATTCTGGACATGGTGATTCTTTTGTTTTGAAGACTCTGGATTCTGATATTTCTCTCTGAAGAGTGTTGATGTTTTCCTTTTATCAGGCAATTAACTTAGGTAGAGTCAAACTGCAGAGTCTGTCCCTTTAGGTCGGGGGTGGGGGCAGGGGACCAAATTTCAGTTTCAGCTTCAAGGTGTTTTGAGTCTGCCCTGTGCATAACTTTTGTTCAGGACTTTTGCCAGAGACTTGGGCAAAGTTTACACAAGAAACCTAGAGCTCCCCTTTTCTGGCTTTCTCCCTTCCTGGAATACCACCCTACTCCCTCATTTTCCAGGAGCGATGATGGCTGCCCCAGACCCTGTCCTCTTGTTCCTCAGGACAAAAAGACATGAGTTTTCTAGAAAGTTTCAGCTTTCTCCCACCACACTGTGTCTTCAGGCCAAAGCCTAAAAATGGAAAACTCACCTTATGCCTGTTTCATCTTCCAAATTTTGACTGTGTTACAAAATCAGGCTGCCTTTGGCCACTCCCCAGAGTCTTCTGGTAGTCATTTTTTTATAGCTTTTTAGTTGTTATCTGTGAAAAGGTTGATCTTAGGTGCTTACTCCACCACACCACAAGTGGAACTTCCCTCGAGTTCTCTTCTTTAAACTTTGCCCCAACTAGATTTTCTTATCCAGTGTGACAGTTTCTTACATATTCATGTACCTATCATTAATGTCAGCTGAAGTTTCAGAAATGCAATGATCACCTCAAAATATGATCATATAAGCAGAATTAGAAATTGCAGAAACTCTAAAACTTTTAAATTAATAAAACAGCTTAAAATTCTAATCCCTGCAATTATTCTGTATTGTGAATTACACATGTAAAGTAAAATATAGGTAAGATTAAAATGAAATTGTTTTAAAACCAATGCTTGTAATTTGGATTCTTTCAGATTTAATGGAATCTACTTTTCTTTTTCTTTCTTAAAGATTGGCACCTGAGCCAACAACTGTTGCCAATCATTTTTTTTTCCTGCTTTTTCTCCACAAATCCCCCCAATATATAGTTGTATATATTTTTTTAGTTGTGGGTCCTGCTAGCTGTGGCACGTGGGACACCACCTCACCATGGCCTGATGAGCGGTAACATGTCCACGCCCAGGATCTGAACCAGTGAAACCCTGGGCCGCCAAGGTGGAGTGTGCAAATTTAACCATTCGGCCATGGGGCCAGCACCCTAATAGGACCTACTTTTCAATCAGTTCTGAAAGGACTCTCTTTAGAAAAAAGGATGTTTCAGCTGCTGCACCTGCCAAACTTTGATGAGAAAAGATTCCCTCATTCATATATTTCAAGATTAAGTTTTAAAAATCTCAGATGTTACACTTTAAAAATTTTTTTTTTTAATTTTTTATTGCAACATCGGATTATAACATTATATAACTTTCAGGTGTACATCATAATATATTTCGAATTCTGTGTAGATTACATCATGTTCACCACCCAAAGACTAATTATAATCCAACACCACACATGTATGCCTACTCACCCCTTTCGCCCCCCACCCTCCCCCCTTCCCCTCTGGTAACCACCAATCCAATCTCTGTTGCTATGTGTTTGTCATTGTTTTTATCTTCTACTTATGAGTGAGATCATATGGTATTTGACTTTCTTCCTCTGACTTATTTCACTCAGCATAATACCCTCAAGGTCCATCAGATGTTATACTTTTGATGGTTAGTCCATTTGACTATCCTCATTTATTGGACCATGTCTGAATTTCCAAATTGTGTTTCCTAGTTTTATTTTTACGAGTGTGTCCTTCTGATGTTTATAGGTGATAAGAGATAAAAAATGAATTCCACTAATCTGAGGATCAACCCAAAAAGCATCAGGATGATTCAAATGGCAGATGGTAATACTTAAATTTCGTTGTGGATCTTAACTGAAATTTCTTATCTGAAAACACTGGGCTGGGGAAATTTTTTACCCTTGATTGGCCCTGGCTGTGCAATAATATGCGATCATGCTTTGATTTTTAGTTAGAAATTATAGAGAATCTTTCTCAGGGAGGCTCACTTTTAATTTTTCAACTGGATATTTTTCTACTTGGGGTTTTTGAGGTTTTAATTGTAGGCAGCCTTGAGGCCCACAGTTGAAGGGTTAGGCCACTTGCCCTGTATAACACATAGTCTCCTTGGTGGGCATACTTCTGAAATCAGAAATGGCACGATTTGGTGTTCATTTTCATTACAGATCTCTTCTTTCTCTACTTTCTATCCTGGTAATCAAGAACATTTTGGGTAAATCTTTTAAGGTTTCATGGATTTTAATCCCAGATAACCAGAAACTGAATCCTTCAAAAATAAAATCTCTATGATTCCCTTAAACCCTAGCTGAAAGCCCTTTTTTTCTAATATTCAGAATATATATTTTTATTTCCCAGTAGCATTTCTTGCCTTGCTCTTTCTATCATAAAAAATTGTTGCCACAGCTTTATATAAGTGTGCAAAAGATTTCAGATATTAGGTAAATTTTGAAGAAACTCAAGAAACAAGGCAAATAATTCTTTGATTTTGCATTGCTCAATCTAATATGGAAAAGCAGATTCTAAAAAATAAAACTTCTAAATTGGCTCTACTTTTGAGGTCATTAAGGACAGGAAGTAAGGGTGAATACATAGATTGTAAATTTTGAAATATTTTGATTTAACCTTGATATTTCAGAAAATGGGAAAAACCCCTCAAAAATACATCATCTCATCGTAGCTACAAGCAGAATTTGGCAGCTGCAGCAACTGAAACATCCTTCTAAATAGAGTTTTTGCTCTTTTATATTATTTTAGTTAATGAACAGGATACCAAATGTCATCAATGAAATATATTAGAGGAAATCTGAATAGACCAGAAAACATTTAAATATATCTTCTGTGTCACAGGCCTCATGAATAAAAACAGATGGCACAGATACAATAATTTTGTTTGTAATCCAGACTCTGTGGTATTTCAAGACTGTTCAAGTGCCAGGATTAAGTCAGGCTGAAAAATGACATCTCCTAGATATTTGCTGATGAATTTTAATTTCTTAGGCTCTTATAACCACATGGGACCAAACAAAATCATTCTCTAACACAAGGAAAGATGACAGGTGGAGAAAAAACATGACTATTGGGTCTGGATGTGGTCTGTAACAATGAAGAAAGCAATATGAATAATTTTGTAATACGAAGCACAGTTAGCCATCCGCAAAGTCTCAGCATCATTTCTTCTACCAACATTGAACTTCTGAAGTGAAATACTTAAACTTCATTTGGTCTTAGCTTTAACACTAATATTTAGCTTTAATTCAAATTGGAATGACTTAAATACCATTTTACAACAAAATTTCTACTCACTAAAAAAAATGTTTATCATACAAACCTACAGTTAAGAATAAAACCAATCTCGTGTTCTCTTGAAGTGTGTGCTATTTTTTTTCCTGATAGTATCTTTTTTTTTTGTTTATTGCAGTAACTTTGGTTTATAACATTATAGGAATTTCAGCTGGCGGCCAGCCCTGTGGCTGAGTGGTTAAGTTTGCACTCTCTGCTTCAGCGGCCCAGAGTTTCGTTGGTTAGGATCTTGGGTGCAGACATCGCACCCCTCATCAGGTCATGTTGAGGTGGCATCCCATATAGCACAACCAGAGGCACTCACAACTACAATATACAACTATGTACCAGGGGGCTTTGGGGAGAAGAAAAAAAAAAAGATTGGCAACAGATGTTAGCACAAGTACCAATCTTTTAAAACACAAAAACAAGAATTTCAGATGTATATCATTATATTTTGATTTCTGTGTTGATTGCATCATGTTCTCCACCCAAAGACGAACTACAATCCATCACCACACATGTGCCTAATCACCCCTTTTGCCTTCTTCCCTCCTCACTTCCCCTCTGGTAACCACCAATCCAATCTCTGTCTCTATGTGATTCTTGTTTTTATCTTCTATTTATGAGTGAGATCATATCGTATTTGACTTTCTCCCTCTGACTTATTTCGCTTAGCATAATACGCGCAAGGTCCATCCATGTTGTCACAAATGGCCAGATTTCATTCTGTTTTATGGCTGAGTAGTATTCCATTGTGTATATACCACATCTTCTTTTTTTTTTTTTTAAAGATTTTATTTTATTTTTTTTTCATTTTTTCTCCCCAAAGCCCCCCGGTACATAGGTGTATATTCTTAGTTGTGGGTCCTTCTAGTTGTGACATGCGGGACACCGCCTCAGCATGGCTCGATGAGTGGTGCCATGTCCGCATCCAGGATTCGAACCGACAAAACACTGGGCTGCCTGCAGCAGAGTGCATGAACTTAACCATTTGGCCATGGGACCAGCCCCCTACACATCTTCTTTATTTGGTCCTTGATGGGCACCTAGGTCGCTTCCAAGTTTTGGCTGTTGTGAATAATGCTGCAATGAACAGAGGGGGTGCATATATCTTTATGCGTTTGTGTTTTCATGTTATTTGGATAAATACCCAGCAGTGAAATAGCTGGAACATATGGTAGTTCTATTCTTAATCTTTTGAGGAATCTCCATACTGTTTTCCATAGTGGCTGCACCAGTCTGCACTCCCAACAGCAGTGTATGAGAGTTCCCTTTTCTTCACATCCTCTCTGACACTTGTTATTTCTCACTGGCATGAGGTGATATCTCATTGTAGTTTTGATTTGCGTTTCCCTAATAATTAGTGATGTTGAAGATCTTTTTTTATTTTTGAGGAAGATTAGCCCTGAACTAACTACTGCCAATCCTCCTCTTTTTGCTGAGGAAGACTGGCCCTGAGCTAACATCCATGCCCATCTTCCTCTACTTTATAGGTGGGACGCCTACCACAGCATGGCTTTTGCCAAGTGTAGCCATGTCCCCACCTGGGATCCGAACCGGCAAACCCCGGACTGCCAAGAAGCAGAACGTGCGAACTTAACTGCTGCGCCACCGGGCCGGCCCCCTGAAGATCTTTTAAAGTGCCTGTTGGCCATCTGTATATCTTCTTTGGGGAAATGTCTGTTCATATCTTTTGCCCATTTTTTAATTGGTTTGTTAGTTTTTTTGTTGTTGAGATGTATGAGTTCAAATAGATTCTCTGCCCCTTTGTCTCTCTCTTCTTCTTCTGGGACACCTATAAAATGGATGTTAGTGTGCTTGATAAGCAATACATAGGTCTGTGCCCAGGATCCGAACCAGCAACTCCAGGCCACCGAAGTGGAGTGTGTAAACTTAACCATTACACCACCGGGCAGGCCCCTGTCTCCAGGTATTTTTTTATTTCTCTTTTGATTTCTTCATAGACCCAATCATTGTTCTGTAGCATTTTGTTTAATCTCCATGTATGTGTGCCTTTTTTCTGATTTTCTTCCTGTAGTTGATTTCTAGTATTGTATATACCATTATGATCAGAAAAGATGCTTTGCATTATTTCAATCCTCTTAAATTTACTGAGACTTGTTTTGTGGCCTAATATGTGATCTATCCTGGAGAATGTTCCATGTGTATTTGATTAGAATGTGTATTCTGTGGTTTTTGGATGGAATGTTCTGTATATATCTACTAAGTCCATCTGGTCTAATGTGTCATTTAGGGCCAATGTTTCTTTATTTATCTTCTGTTTGGATGATCTATCCATTGGTGTGAGTGGACTGTTAAAGTCCCCTACTATTATTGTGTTGCTGTCTATTTCTCCTTTTATGTCTGTTAATAATTGCTTTATATATTTAGGTGCTCCTATGTCAGGTGCAAAGATATTTAAAAGTGTTATATCCTTCTGTTGGATTCTTCCCTTTATCATTACATAGTGCCCTTCTTCGTCTCTTGTTACAGTTTTTGTTTTAAAGTCTATTTTGTCTGATGTAAGTATTGCTACCCCAGCTTTCTTTTCATTGCCACTTGCATGGAGTATCTGTTTCCATCCCTTCACTTTCAGTTTGTGAGTGTCTTTAGGTCTGAAGTGTGTCTCTTGTATGCAGTATATAAATGGGTCTTTTTTTTTTTTTTTTTTATCCAATCAGCCACCCTATGCCTTTCAACTGGAGCATTTAGTCCATTGAAGTAGCTATTGATAAAAATATACTTCTTGCCATTTTGTTACTTTTTATTCTGGGTGTTTTAGTAGCTCTTCTCTGTTCCTTTCTTCTCTTGCTCTTTTCCCTTGTGGTTTGATGGATTTCTTTAGTATTATGTTTGGGTTCCTTTCTCTTAGTTTTTTGTGTATTTATTACAGGTTTCTGGTTTGTGATTACCATGAGGTTCATATATAATAACCAACATATATAGCAATCTATATTGTTGATGGTCTCTTAAGTTTGACCTCTTGCTAACAGCTCTACTCTTTTACTCCCCTCCTTCCATATTTTATGTTTTGGATATCATATCTAACCCTCTTTTTTTGTGTGTTCCCATTAACCTCATAGAAATAGATGATTTTAGTACTTTTGTCTTTTGACCTCCATATTAGCTTTGTAAGTGGTTGACCTACTAACTTTACTGTATATTTGCCTTTCCCAGTGATTTTATTGTTTTCTTTTTGGGTCTTTTTGATAATTTTCTTATTCCAACTTGTGATCTTTTCTTTTCCACTTAAATAAGTCCCTTTAGCATTTCTTGTAAGGCTGATTTCTTGGTGATAAACCCCTTTAGTTTTTGCTTGTCTGAGTAATTCTTTATCTCTGCTTCCATTCTGAATGACAGCCTTGCCAGGTAGAGTATTCTTGGCTGTAGGCTTTTTCCTTTCAGCACTTTCAGTATATTGTGCCACTGCCTTCTAGCCTGTAAGGTTTCTGCTGAGAAGTCAGCTGATAGCCTTATGGGATTTCCTGTGTATGTAACTTGTTGCCTTTCTCTTGAAGCTATTTTAGGATTCTCTCTTTATCTTTAATTCTTGACATTTTAATTGTAATGTTTCTTGGTGTGGGCCTCTTTGGGTTTACTTTGTTTGATACTCTCTCTGCTTCCTGTAACTGGATGTCTGTTTCCTTCCTTAGGTTAGGAAAGTTTTCAGCTATTATTTCTTCAAGTAGATTCTCTGCCCCTTTGTCTCTCTCTTCTCCTTCTGGGACACCTATAAAATGGATGTTAGTGTGCTTGATATTGTCCTAGAGATCCCTTAGACTGTCCTCATTCTTTTTAATTCTTTTTTCTTTTATTTGTTCATCTTGGGTGATTTCCTCCAGTCTTTTGCCCAGCTCGCTGATCCATTCTTCTGTATCATCTACTTGCTACTGAGTCCCTCTAGTGAATTTTGCATTTCCAGTATTGTAGTCTTCATTTATGATTGGTTCTTTTTTTTTTTTTTAAGATTGGCACCAGAGCTAACAACTGTTGCCAATCTTCTTTTCTTTTCTTTTTTTCTTTCTGTTTTTTCCCCCCAAATCCCCCCAGTACATAGTTGTATATTTTAGTTGTGGATCCTTCTGGCTGTGGCATGTGGGATGCCGCCTCAGCGTGGCCTGATGAGCGGTGCCATGTCCATGCCCAGGATCCGAACCAGCAAAACCCTGGGCTGCCGAAGCGGAGTGCACGAACTTAACCACTTGGCCACAGGGCCAGTCCCTGATTGGTTCTTTTTTTATATTTCCTATTCTTTGTTGAAGTTCTCATGGAATTCATCCATTCTTCTCCCAAGATCAGTGAACATCCTTATGACTATCAATTTGCACTCTTTATCAGATAGAACATTTAGCTCTGTTTAGTTCTTTTTCTTTTTTTTTTAAACATTGGCACCTGAGCTAACATCTGTTGCCAGTCTTCTTTTGTTTTTTCTTCTCCCCAAAGCCTCCCAGTACATAGTTGTATATTCTAGTTGTGAGTACGTCTGGTTGTGCTATGTGGGACACCACCTCAGCATGGCCCAACGAGTGGTGTCATGTCCATGCCTGGGATCTGAACCAGCAAAACCCCAGGCCACTGAAGCAGAGTGCATGAACCCAACCATTTGGCCACAGGGCTGGCCCCTGTTTAGCTATTTTTCTGAAGATTTGTCCTGCTCACTTATTTGGAACATATTCCTTTGTCTCCTCATTTTGCCTCTTTTTCTGTGCTTATATCTATGTATTAGGTAGATCAGCTACGTCTCCCAATCTTGGAGAGGTGGCCTTATGTAAGAGATGCCTTATGAAGCCCAGCAGTGTGCTTCCCTCTCACCACCAGTTCCAAATATTCTAGGAGTGTCCCCTGTGTGGGCTACATGTGTCCTTCTGTTGTGGCAGGGTTGCTCTTGCTGCAGATGCCCAGAGAGGCTAGGCTGTCCCCTTGGCCCAATTGGTTGTAATGCTCAGCTGCGTGTGGTTGCTATTATCCCTTCAGCCACTCTATCAGGTGTGGGGAGCCCTAGCACAGTTGGCTCTGAGGTCTAGTATTCCAGTTGCAGTTTTTCTGTTAAGTGAGTATGCTCCCAGGGTGGCTAGTTAGGCTCAGGAGCTTACAATTGCTCCAGGCCTCTGACTTGTAAGGCTGTTGTCAGCTCTCTCAGGAGTGCAGCTGAGTAGAGCCAGCCCCAGGCATAGACTTTGGAAGGTGGGGCTGATCCCCTACATGGCTGTTTGAGAAGCACAAGTCTGCTGCAGCTGTAAGCCCCACCACCTGCAGGGCCACACACCCTGTCAACAGTGCACACACCCTGACCCACTGAAGCAGACACACTCGCCCCACTGCAGAGGCCCCCCACACTCTACTAACACAGGCCTGCACCTCATGCAAACCCTGCCCCACAGAGGCGGACCCACTTGCCTGGCTGCAAAGGTTCCAGACACCTATGCAGGTACCTATGTGCGCCCAGAAGTTTCCTGAGGGCTTGCTGTTGGGTGGGGCCAGTCCCTAGGGTGGGCTGCCTGCCCTGGCTGAGCTTGGAAGTGTGGGGCAGTCCCCTGGGCTAACACACCAGGGGAAGAATTCTAATGGTGTCTGCCAGCATCAGTGTCAGCATGCCTGTGCTAGGTCACAATAATGGCTGCCACCAATGTCTCAGTCCCTAGGGAGGTCTCATCTCTCACTGAGAGCCTACCAAGTGAGTCTCTTTTAACCAAAGGACTGTACACCTTACTTTCTGGTGATTTTAGGTTGCTTTCCCAAATGGGTGGGTTTGTGTATGGGCCCTTTAAGAGCAGGGTTTTTTTTTTTTTTTTTTTTTTGCCTTATGTCTGATAGCTTTTCTGAGGGTATTCCCCGTTGCTGTTAGTAGGCAGCAAAGCCAGATATTATGACACTTGTCTTGGTTGTGCTGAGTCCAAAAGCTGCTTATTGTGGGACAGCTCCCCCACTCAGATCCCCTGCTCCTCCAGGAAAAGCTTCATACCTTAAGATTGCTCTCACCTGGCAGTGAAGTACCATGGCTTGAAGGTGGCATTTTTCTTTCCAGAAAGGAGTTTCTGCCTCTTCCACCTCAGTCAGCAGTGTCCTTTGTTATGAGGGTTCTTTTTATTCAGTTTTCAGTTCTTTCTCAGGAGTAATTGTTCCAAGAGTAGTTGTAAATTTGTTGTGTCCATGGGCGATGGTGAGTTCAGAGTCTTCCTATACCACTGTCTTGACACTGGATCCTATGTGTTATTTTTATTGGGGGAAACCCTTTGAAATTCACTTACTTCACCTCTAGGAGGGTTTATATCTAATAAGTATTCAATAAGTGTTACATGCTACTACTACTGCTGACATTGTTACAGAATATGGTTGGATCAAAATCAAGTCCAAATAGATGAGAGCTGAAAATTTTTTGAAAACTTAAATAATCAAGCCATAAAAAACTAGATGAAAAATAACATTTTTGAAATCTCTAGATGGGAAAGAAATTTTAAACTTAAAAATGATAAATGAAATCAAAAGAAAAAGATCAATTGGTTTATCTGTATAAAACTACTGTACATTTAAAAAACAAAAGTAAAAAGTGAAAAAACAATTTAGGGAAAATATTTCATATAGCTGGAAAGGAAAGGGGAGGTACTGAATCTGTTATAAGTCATTCAGAAAGCAAAGGGGTAGTGAAATAAGACATTCTATTGGCAACATTCTAGGGAAATAGACACGTCCATACATTATTGGTGACAGTACAGAGTAATACTAGCCCTGTGGAGTACACTTTGGCAATATCCATCAAAATTACAGATTCATTTACCCATTGATCCACTTATCCAATTCTGGGATTTATCCTACAGATACAGCTGTTCCTGAAGGAAATGACACATGTACAAGATTATGCATTGCAGTATTATTGTTTGTATTTGTAAGTAATTGGGCATAAACCAATATCCATCAATAGGAGACTATTTACATATACTGTGGTATGTCCATATAATGGAACCCTTCTAAAAAGAATAAGGAAGCTTTCTACACACTTATCTAAAAGAACTTTAAGATTATTCTACAGTGTGAATAGTGAGAGTGCTATCTTTTGTGTAAGAAAAAAAGGAATAAGTTATACATGGTTAATCACATTCTTCAATACTCCTCAGTAAGATTAGATTAAGTGCAGTTTCCCACAATATCTACAAAGATACAACATCACTTGTAATAGCAAAACACTGGGAACATTCTAAAAGTCCTACAACAGTTGAATGGTAAGGCAAATTATGGTAATCCATATAATAAAATATTATTTAGCTACTAAAAATGCCATTTATGGTGAGTTTAGAATAACATAAAAATGCTTAAGCAAAAATGCTAAGTAAAAAACTCATATATGATATGAATTCAACATGCAATATGGACACTAAAGAGAAATCATAAGATTATCTAAGTAATGCTCAATACATATCTCAATATCAATGGTATTTTCCGTGATAATGTAGTATATAGTTTAGTCAGATTACTTTCCAAATATCTATTAATGAGCAAAATGGGGCTACAAGAGGAAGGATGAAAATGGGTGTGGAGAGAGAGATTCTTCAAGAACAAGGGATATTGCTATATTAGGGCAGGTAAGGGTGAGAGACAATTTATGGTGAGTAGTCAGTTGGAATCGTAAAGACTCTGTTCTTAGGGATAAGAGAAAACATCGAAGGGAAGGCCCCCCGCCCGCACCAAAAGGCACTAAAAGAAACATCAAGTAAGCACTTTGAAAAGTTGCCTAATATAAGTGATGCCTTTTCCTAGCCTCCAAGTTATATGACTGCCTTTCATGTTTTGTCAAGTCTTGGCTATTAACACCACCTCTTGTAGTTCTGTGTGGAGAACAGGAAAATATAGGAAAAAGCCAGACAATTAGGTAGTTTCACCATGTTTCATACACAAGTGTGACTCCCTATATACTACCAGAAGAAGCTTGATCCTGAGGTCTTTTCTGCCCCAAGGGCTGGGTATGGTTTGAATTAGCAAAAATGGTGTGCAAATTCAAAAGATGTAAAGATTATAGCATTATAACTGACTTACAAGAAGGGAAAGCTATTTACAAGAAAGCATGTGGTTGTGAGGGGGGAACAAAGAAAAGGGATAGATACTTTTAAATATAGTCATGCGCCACATAATGACATTTTGCTCATATATATGTTATATATGATATATACATATATATGGAATAAAATACATATAGAATGATATATATATCTATGATAGATCAATTGATTGATCAGTGAACAAAGCAAACAAAAGTCCTTGCTCTGATGAGCTTAGATTCTAACACAGGGCAAGAGATAATAGACAGCAAATATAAATGATATGGTGCATTTGCACATGATAAGTGCTATGGGTAAGGTGGATTGGGAGTACAGGCAGGTGAGGGGTATTTTAAATAGGGTAGTCAGAGATTGCTTCAGTGAGGAAGTAGTGACTAGACAAAGACTTGAAAGAGACGAGGGAGTTGAGCCTTGCAAATATTAAGAGGAAACACATTCTAGGCAGATAGAAGAGCCAGTACAAAAGCCCTAAGAAGGAATGTGCCTGGTACATTTCAAAATAGCAAGGAGCTCGGTGTGGCAGAACAAGCAAGCAATGGAGCAGGCAGTTCAAAATCAGGTCAGAGAGGCAATGAGGGATGGAGACAGATCTTGTGGGATCTTACAGGCCACTCTAAGAATTTAGCGGAGGGTTTGCTTGTTTACTTCCTCCTGCACCAATACACATAAGATCAAGAACAAGAGGGAAGAGAAGGGGAAAGACCAGACAGCCTAGCCAGGGCAGGGATAACATTAAGGGCTGTGTCCTTCAGAAGGGAGCAAGAGATCACAGAAATGATCATCCACAGTAAGGAGAAGAGATGCCTTTTTTGGACTAAGTGTGGTAGAGCCCACTCAAGAGCTGATTATGCTCATCTCTTAGCAACTCTGCCTTCATGACTTCACATTTGTAGGCTAAAATTGATGGGAGTATTTACCCCATGGAAAATGGAAAACACCACAAATCAGGCACTTTTTTCTTGGTGAGTGGTTTAGCTGCATGCAAAAACTCTTCCTCAGAGACTGATGGATAACTAGGAGAAGCTGGCTGTACCCTCAGACACACACTGTGGGAAGACAAAGGAAGATGAAGTCCCCAGTGGCCTAGAGCCTCCTTTCTGTTAATCAACAAGAAAGTTACATCAATTGCTTGGAGAAAAAATGGCATGAGCCTGAAATAACTTGTGCAGGTGGAGACTGAGCCTAGCCTCGCGTGAGAAAGTAAACAAAGGAACTGTTATGCAAATACAAGGAGAGTCAAGTTTAAACGGATCACAAAGGCTAAATCTGCATAAATTTCTCTCCTTTCTCTAACTTTCATTTATTTGGAAGTGTGAGAAAAATAACATGTCCAGACAGAAGGATTTTGAAGGTTTATATGCTGGTCTTTGAAGAAAAAGTTTACAAGAAGGCAAGAGAATTTAAAGTCATGGGGAAAGGCATACTCTAGGGTCAAGGATAGAGGAATACAGTGAAGCCAAGAGGAGTCTAATATGTAAAATATTAAGTGATGTGGCATAAAAAGTATTAAGTTCCACTATAAATGCCTAATGATTACTCAGAATTTAGTCTTTGATAATTTAGTGTTTAAAAAGATAATTTTCTGAGTTAAAATTATTACTTTTTTCTTCTTTAGACAAGACAACTTCAGAGAGTACTTCTCTCGATGCTGCCTACAAGTGCTTGCTGGCTGCCTTGGTGCCCTAGGGTGAGTTGTTTTGGTTAGGTACTCAGTGCCTTAGCTGCAGGCACTTTCTTGTTGCCTTCGGCTAAGTGGAAACTTTGTAAGGTCTGTAGTTTTGAAACAAGATGGAATTCTTTCAAGTTTGTATCCTAGGACACTTAAGAACCCAGATTTGACTTCACAGGATGGTAATGCATAAAATCAAGAGCTCATGAGGTTAAATTTCGGGAAAGCCCTCTTGGATGCAAGACAAAGGCGGGGTGAAAAACGAAAACAAAAGTAGCCCGAGTTAGAGAGGTCACTTGATTTACTCTCTGCACTCAAGACTGCTCCTCTCTGCTCACTGAAACAGGTTGGTTTTTTCTTTCTTTTCTCATTGTGACTTGAATATGACTTTTTTTTTTAAAGGCTAAAGACTTTGTATATGCTTTAAAATCTAAATGTTTACATGTGTAAAAAAGAGGTATTTGAAAGAGCCATACACTATAACCTTAAAACAAAAATCTGAATATAGCAAGACAGTATTATTTTAATATCATTACTTACCTATAATACTTTGTTAACGAGAAAATAGGTTTTGCTCTACCATTTTTTTCTGCTTTGTTTTACAAAAACAATTTTTTTTGTTCTCGTAATTATAAAGGTATTTAAATGTCTTTCTATGTATCTGCCAGAAAGATCATTTCTGAAAATGATTTCCATTCCTATTCCTATTTACTCCCATTTTTAGTAAGACTAATTCTTATTTAAAAATACCCTGCCTTATTATCTTATATTATTTGGCTATATTATCCCTTATCATCAGGTTCAAGATTTCTGTGATGAAAGAGAAGAAAGAACAAAGTTCATATTGTGTTAATAATTAATGCATAAGAAAATGAAGACCAGATTAGTCTTCCAGATTGGAACTTTTCAAATAAATTTAAGGATAAAAATAGTCATTTTAAATTGTCGGCACCTGGTTTTTACATAATGAAAGCAGTTATTCTATGTGGAATCTTTCCTCAAGGGGCCTTCTTTACTTTGCTTTACTCATCCAAAAAGGGTTAGCAGGTGTAAGAATATTCTTTTGAAAGTGTACCATAAGTTGGCACACTGTTTTGAAAATAATATTTTTATTAATGATCCTGTAAGAATATTTGAGATTCTTCCAAGGACAAAAATAACCAAAGGGAGACAGAAAGGCTAAGGACAAAGGAAAACAAAACTCAGCACTACAAGAAAAACATTGAAAGTCCTTATTAGATACATTTTAACACTTGTGAATTCTGTGCAAACTTATCTTAATACTACACAGTGTTAATAGCCAATACAGTAAAATAACGTAACAATGAGACAGAGATTCCTGGTATACCAGCTATCCATTCTAGACTAAGAGCTTTATACCTGCCAGTACAACCTTTAGTTTGACAAATATTTACTGAGCAGCCAGTGTGTGCCAGGTACTCTAGAAGATATTAACTACAAACATAAATCCAAAAGGTCATACTCTTAGGGAACTTAGAATGTAGAGGGAAAAGGTAGTCTTGGAAGCACATCTCTTCCATAGGATGAGGTCAGTTGTCTGCGAGGTAGGTAGATAATAACTACTGAATCAAGAAGTCTTCTGGGGAGACAACATCCAAGTTAAGTGAGTAGGAACTGGCCCTTCAAGGGAAGGGCAGGAAATAGAATATTAAAGGAACAGAATGAGTAATGACAGAGACGTGCTGCAGCATGTGTGTGCCAGCAAACTGCTGGCAAATCGATTACAGTACGGTTACTGTTTATGGTGCGGGAAGCATGGTGGAGAGAGATAGCAGGAACCCTGGGTAGGACCACATTATGGAGGGAGGCTTGGGTACCATGCTAAGAAGCTTGGATTGTATCTTTCAGGTGAAGAGATTTGTGTCTTTCGGTTAAGGAGCTAAGCAGGAAAGTGACAGACTGGCACATTAGAGATACAGTACTCTGGTGGCAGTAAGAAAAATGTTTTTGACAAGCAGGTGGTAAGGAGAAATAAGAACAGTAGGATATCAGTTAGGAAGATATTTTTGTAGGCCAGGTAAGAAAGAATTATGCTCGAATTGTGTGGATGTGTCAAAGAGCACAGATTAAAAGGAAGAGAGAGATTTGAAATGTCTTTGGAAGGTAAAATCAGAACTTAGGGGCTGACAGGAAATCAAGGATGAAGGTAAGAGAGAAGTCAAGGATGGTGGAGGCTTAAGGCTTAGGTGACTAGTGGAATGGCTGCTACCGAAGAGGAGTATACAGTGAGGATGTAGTGACAGGTTTTGGAGGGAAACTAACTAGAGGAGACTTTGTTTTATAAAAGCCAACTAATGAATTAAGTATAAATGCTGAGATAATTTATTTAACTTGTTTTAAAAAATTATAAATAAATAACATAAAAATAAAATAAATTATTTTATTTACATGAATTTATTTAAATAAATAAAATAACATTTAATTTTTTTTAAGATTTGTGCTAAGCTAACAGCTGTTGCCAGTCCTTTTATTTTCTTCTCCCCAAAGCCACCCTAGTACATAGTTGTATATTCTAGTTGTGGGTTCTTCTAGTTCTGCTACTTAGGACACCACCTCAGCTTGGCTTGATGAGCGGTGCTAGGTCTGCACCCAGGATCCGAACCAGAGAACCCAAGGCCGCTGAAGCAGAGCACGCAAACTTAACCATTTGGCCATGGGGCTGGCCCCAAAGTAATTTATTTTAATGTTTTCTTTATTGTTGATATACAGTCATGCACCACATGACAACATTTTGGTCAACAATGGACCACATACACAACAGTGGTCCCATAAAATGAGTACCATACAGCCTAGGTGTGTAGTAGGTTATACCATCCAGGTTTGTGTAAGTACACTCTATGATCACACAGTAACGAAATCACCTCACAACACTTTTCTCAGAACACATCCCTGTTGTTAAGTGATGCATGACTGTACTGAATAAGAATCACAAAGTTCTATATGTAAAAATTATAACATTTTTTATTCCTTTTAGTTGAAATCTGACTAAATTTTCATATTTTAAAGACTAATTTTACATAAAAGTCTTTCCTTTTATTTGGAGTTAAATGATTCAGTAAATTCCCCAGTGTATTGTTTTTATCTTCCCCATGTAAATCCCAGCTCCTGCACACAGACTTGTTAAAACAAAGGACAAAGAACTGATCTTGGGGACATACTCCAGTGTGGCTTCCATTAGAGTTTCAAAGAGTGGCAGATTCAGGCTCATGTATTTTATGGCAACAATCTATTCTCTAGTAAAAGAACAAAACATATGCAAGCTAAAAACTGTTTCCTTTTAAGCAATATTAAAATGAATATCCTATATTCTTCTTGCCATTTAGATAGGAGGCATGGCTTTGGAACACAACCAGTCAACAGACTACTATTATGAGGAAAATGAAATGAACAACACTCACGACTACAGTCAGTATGAAGTGATCTGTATAAAAGAAGAGGTCAGAAAATTTGCAAAAGTTTTCCTGCCTGCCTTCTTCTCAGTAGCTTTCATCATTGGACTTGCAGGCAATTCCATAGTAGTGGCGATTTATGCCTTTTACAAGAAGCAAAGAACCAAAACAGATGTATACATCTTGAATCTGGCTGTGGCAGATTTACTCCTTCTATTCACTCTGCCTTTCTGGGCAGTCAATGCAGTTCATGGGTGGGTTTTAGGGAAAATCATGTGCAAAGTCACTTCAGCCTTGTACACAGTCAACTTTGTTTCTGGAATGCAGTTTCTGGCTTGTGTCAGCATAGACAGATATTGGGCAGTAACTAAAGCCCCAAGTCCATCAGGAGTGGGAAAACCATGCCGGCTCATCTGTTTCTGTGTCTGGATGGCTGCCATCTTGCTAAGTATACCTCAGCTGGTTTTTTATACAGTAAATCACAAAGCTAGGTGCATTCCCATCTTTCCATACCATCTAGGAACATCAATGAAAGCATCGATTCAAATGCTGGAAATCTGCATTGGATTTGTAATACCCTTTCTTATAATGGGAGTGTGCTACTTTCTCACAGCAAGGACACTTATCAAGACGCCAAACATTAAAAAATCTCGACCCCTCAAAGTTCTGCTCACAGTGGTTATAGTTTTCATTGTCACTCAGCTGCCTTATAACATTGTCAAGTTCTGCCAAGCCATAGACATCATCTACTCCCTGATCACCGACTGCGACATGAGCAAACGCATGGATGTTGCCATCCAAGTCACAGAGAGCATTGCACTCTTCCACAGCTGCCTCAACCCAATCCTGTATGTTTTTATGGGAGTCTCTTTTAAAAACTACATTATGAAAGTTGCCAAGAAATATGGGTCCTGGAGAAGACAAAGACAAAATGTGGAGGAGATTCCTTTCGATTCTGAAGATCCCACAGAGCCAACCAGTACTTTCAGCATATAAATATAAAACTGCTCTATCTCTCGCTTCAATACACATGAATGATCTTCTCCCTCAGATAAAACATCTGCATTATTCTGAAACTCAAATCTCAAACACGGTGGTGGCAGCTTATAACAAAGAAGAGGTTAAGGTGAGGAAGGAGGAAGGAAAGAATCCAAGAAGAAGAAACAAAATCATAAATGCACAAAACATGAAAATTAAAATTAACAATACGGAAAATAGTAGTCACAGGCATAAATAATAAAAACACTATAAGTTAGGTCATCTAAAAAAGATTAATAAAGAAGCTTATATTAAGGGGCATTTATAATTGTTTTAAATTATAAAAAACAATATCCTTACATAATTTTTAGTGCTTTAAGAACTATGCAGCAAAATTCAATCTATCGGGTTTTTTCCCCCTTTCTTAATTTGTAAGTGATTTCATAAAACTCCAGAAAGAATAGCAATTAACAATCAAGTAAATACACAAGAAAGCTTTTCTGGCCCTTTTAGTACATTCCTGGTAAGTTTCTAAACACCTAATTTGTTCCATCATGGCAACTTTCCTTAGTAACAAACTACTTACCCTGTTAGATTTATCATGTATACTCTAGAAGCAATCCTCAGAAAATTATATTTATCTAGGTTCCAGTTTTTATAACTTCCTAAAGGGTTTATTCATTTCTGTGAGTCTGTTACTGAAGGTTGACAAACAATATATTTTCCTATGTATAAAGACTCTTTTTGTCACTTAAATACTTATATTTTTAAGCAATGAAAATATGTACTACAGTAAATTATTTTTGGTAACATGTACAGCTTATCTCTTTAAAAACAATCATATATAAATTATTATAAGCTATGCAATATGCCCCTATTAAAATTTAATTTTGATAGAAATTACGGTGGTCAAAAATAGTGTGCACTAACGTGAATTGTATCTCTCACAAAATGTAAAAAAAAAAAGAAAGATGTTTTCTACTCTTCAAATAAACATCACCTAATCAAGATATGTTATTTTAAAATTATTTTTCTTTTTATCAACTATTTCTAAATTTGAAAATGCTTTCAAAGCAGAATTTAAAGAACTGTGATCATGACACTAATAACTGTATCATATTATTCTAGCACAGCATCTGACAGAAAGGGTCAATCTGAATACTCACCACTGCTCCACCATTTCTTGCCATTAATTACATAGCTGTCCCCATCTCGTTGGATGTTACATTCAATATTTGTGGCATCACTTGAAGCTACATCCGGCTCTATAAATAAGCAGAGGCTGAATTTACAGGCAGGCAGATACCATCAGTTTACAAAAGAGACTTAGATAAGGAAATGTGAACTCTTTGAGGACACAGGCATGTTTGTTTTTTCGTCTTCCTATCCTTCTCCCCTTCCACCCTGGTTCTCCCATAATCTACACATAGTAGACAGTTAGTAATGTGCATTGGAAGAATGAATAAATGAAGTATTTAGAGCACTGGGGCTCAGCAATCTGTATTGTTTTCTTGGCTTCCTCATTGATATATGACTTAGGATACAACTCACTCTCTCCAATCATCAAAAGTAGATTAAAAATATTGTTTTTTACCTCCCACAATGGAAAGCTGTACTAAGTATTTGCAAGCTAGATTTTCCCACCATATAGTTTACTATCTTAAACAATTTCTAAGTGTGCCTTGCAAATTCTCTCAGGAATGCTTTCACCAATTTGTTTGTTTTGCATTTATAGAGCCTGCTCAATGGCTAACATCTTCAGAACATTTTCTGTGGGATGCCCTGACACGACTGCCTTATTGCATGGCATTTCAGAACTTACAGGCTAGTTCTCAATGATAGTAATCTGTACTTGTTAACATGCTGCTCTTTCAAATCAGTCCTTCGGATATTTCATGTGTTCTATTTCTAAAACTACAGATCCGGTCCTTTAGAAAGGGAGCTGTGTACTCCACTTATTTTGTAACCTCCAATTAGTGCTTTGTAGACAACACACCATACTGCAGGTGTTCAATAAATGCCTCATACTGATTTAAATGGAGGTCAGTTTTGCTCTTATAAAGGTATTCAATGTTATAGAAGAACATAAAATCTGGCCATAATTTTGGCCAAAATTATGGCCAGATGAAATTTAGCTTAATTCTAAACTCAATTATAAAATGATGACTTTGTCCTCTGAAGAATTCATAATCACTGTTTCCTATGTACAAATGGTACCAAACCCATTTTTATTGCCATGCTCCTGGTTTCATTTCCCTACATGATTATTATTTGAGCTGTATGACTAGCATTGGTGAAAGTTCTATTCTTCTGGGTTTATGGCAGAGCTAAGTATTTTGTAGGTATCAATATAAAATTACCACAAAGATGAATATTTCACACATAAGGGCAAAAAAGATCTTAAATATCCATAGATGACAATTTTAGAAATGCAAGTTAAAAGATTATGAAACTAAGCTTACTTTGCTGCTAACGCCTAAAGCAGGCTACCAGAAAACATCACCTGGTGTCCTCCCAAAGCGGAGGACAATTTTATTCTGCACATTTAAAAATGCCAAAATTTAAAACTGGGTTCAAAACAAACACATCCACATTTCTGGCCATGAGCATGGAACACAGAGCCATAACCCACAATTCTTCAGCTCACCCATTTTTACCCCGGGATGACTGACTGCACAGGGGGAGGACAGTGATGTGCTTTTACCTGTCATACAGAAGCAGGAGGCAATGCTCCCTTGAAGAAGAGGCTCAAGCCACTGCTGCTTCTGCTTTTCACTTCCATACAGGTGGAGCACCTCCATGTTCCCTGTGTCTATACATAATAAGAAAAAGCATTTGTTTTGCGTTTAAAAATTTACTAGTATGAAATCTAAACTTTATGTAGATAATACAGATATGCATCTTTTTAAAGCAAACGTTTGCTAGCAAAAATATTTTGAAACATAATAGTAAATATAATTCACAATAAAGGTATGCCATAATTAGTCACCAGTACACGGCATTTGCTGCACATTTATTCAACTTGTTCTGAATCCCAGATGCTTGTCCACTTCATCCCAATGAAGCATGGCTCTTATGAGCTCTAACTCGATTAGGACTGAGGAAAACAATTTACCGGTCTAAGCTTTGCCTGCCGTCTTGCAAATATGCTCTGCTAGGAGTGACTGCAGTGCTCCTGGAGAGCAATCAACATTATGTATTCTACTGAGACTCCACCTTGAGACTCTTTTTCCTCAAACACACTCTGTGCTTTCCAACTTCCACACGTTTGCTTGGGCCAGGCCTTCTCTCAAGTGAAATTCTACCGGTCCTTCCTAAGTCAATTTCTGCTTCTGAGTCCCCTCTATTGTAAAGACTCTCCAATTATCCAGTCAGAAATATCTCCCTCCTCTGAACTCACAGAGTAATCATTGTCTGTTTACTTCTAACATTGCTCTTACTTTTGTGCACCTCATACCATCTAGACAAGGTACCATACCATCTAGGTCATATCTGAAGGATGGTGAACACAGAATCCCTGCCCTGGATGGAAATGACAGCAGATAACTTCAAAGACTCTCTCCAGTCCTCAGAGGGCATTGTTCAGAACACGCTACACTATAGTATCTATCACTCTCAAGTAAAAAAGGATGCTTCATGGGGCCGGCCCAGCGGCACAATGGTTAAGTTCGCACGTTCCACTTGGGCAGCCGGGGTTTACTGGTTCAGTCCGGGATCCTGGGTGCAGACCTATGCACCACTTGGCATGCCATACTGTAGCAAGAGTCCCACATATAAAGTGGAGGAAGATGGGCATGGATGTTAGCTCAGAAGAGGCGGATTGGTGGCAGATGTTAGCTCAGGGCTAATCTTCCTCAAAAAAAAAAAAGCTTCATGTCTGCTGTGGAACAAAATGCTCCAGACGCCTCTCTCTGATTTTCATTCCTATCAAATTTCTAAAAATACTATCTAAAATCTTTCCCTTGAATAATGATTACTTAGAAGATTTTGGGGAAGAATTTTTCAATACTACCTCTTTAAGGATTGTCACTGAAATGCTATGAAAATTGTGTTAAGGCTAAGTCAAGTCTCTCAAAATATGTTTGTACCATGTTCAAAAATGCACAAAATTCCTAGGAGATTAAACACAAGCTTAAAATTCTTTTTGACTGACGGAGAAAACGAAACCTGAGTTATAATTAATGAACTTTATTTTTTTTTGCTTGTTTTAAATTCCATGTTTCTTGTTATAGTTCACATGAGGTAAATATTGAAGAAAAACTTTCCAAAAATTACCAGTTTATTCTGAGAAGCTGGCAAAACGAAGCTATCATTTACGAGTTGGGGAAAAAAAGCCCAGACAAATTACTTCAATCAAAAAAATATTTCTCCAAAATCAGCCAACAGCCTCCAAATTTTCCAGTAATAGCTTTAGAATTAAAATTGCTGTTTTCAACATTCCAACATACAATATTGCCTGACTTACTGAAGGGCAAAAAAACAAAACAAAAGACAAACTGGAAGACTACATATGTTTCCCATAAGCTTTTATAACTCTTTGGGAAATAATTTGGTTAGCTTGAGCAGAAATTCATCTTTTATACTTAAGAAACCTCCCTAAGTGTTTGGCAGGCATCAGTGACATTCCCTTCTTTATCTGTCTTGAAAATGCTCCAAACACAACGCCCCAACGCCGTCATGAAGATATCTCCTCTACAAAGAGAAAATGCCTAGTTTTTTACTTACAGTTTTACCCATCTTGTTTGCTGAGGAGAGTTGCTTATCATACTTTGGTCAATGAAAATGTATTTCCCTGGCCAATTTTAAAATTTCAGCAGTTTGGTGATCTTTTTGAGATAGTACAACTGATAGACTCGTGAAATTTTAATACCAGAGAAAAGTCCATGACCATCTAGTGAAAAGTGAGTTCATAGGTCAAATGGAGAAATAGTGGCAGAGCTGGGTCTGCAAAGGATGTCTTCTATAACATTATTTTTCATATGACCCATTAGTATGTCATGAAATCAATTTAATGGAACATGGCTAGCATTCTCTAAAAAATGAAATAGATCAAAATTGAATACAGTAGATTGGACTCTGGAAAATACCTGAACGCGCTGCATGTAGTAAGGGAAACTATTGTTTCACGAAGCCTCTTTTCAGCAATATGTAAGTCTCTCTCTGCCTCTCCATCCATCCATCTATCCATCATCCATGAACACAAACATACAACTACATATGCTACGTAGTGGGTCACAATACAGTATAAAATATATTTCTTACTATAGGTACCAATAAAAAAAGTTTTAAAAGACTAGCAGTTCTCTTTTCACAAAATTATGCTACCTATGTAGCATGATGCAATAGCTTCACACAATGAAATCTTTAGAAACAGGGAATAGAGTTCACTTTTACAATAGCCTCATTGTTGGGCTCAAATGTAGCAGAGTGGTAAATTGATACATCAGTGTTTTGAAGAGGGAAAACTACATCAAGAACAAGTTCAACCACCATCAGAGGTTTATGATCTATATTAATAGTTCCAAAGAAATGAGAGTCAAAGTCCATTGTGGAAACACTTTGCTGCACAACCAGATTATGTTTTCTCTCAGACATCCAATATACCTCTTTTTGGCAGTTCCTTGCTTCCTTCACTCTTTTTGGGAGAGCTTTAGCACCAGGGCCATACAATAAGCACAAAAGGCAATGCCGAGGCCTAACTCACGCAGGGACATTAGAGGATATTGTACCATCATCCTTCGACTACAAATCAAATGCTAGCCCTTAACTGGCAGCATCAGAATAAGGAGAGTAACTTGGAAAAAAACAAGCACAAAAGACATTCCCAGGGTCTACCCTAGACCTACTTGACAAATTGAAAATGGCAAGCAATAGGATATATTGGAGTATATGAGGAAGCCATTTGGTGTAAACCTAATTCGGCCTGACAGTTTTTTCCAAACAGGCCTGACTGTGGCCGTTGAGCATGCATTGTATATCTGCTTTAAAACATTTCCTATGGTAAGAAAAAATAGCCTTAAGATAAAGGTGCAACTTCCCCCCACATTGGCATTTCCTTAAGGATAAGCATCTTTCCTTAGGCTAGGAACTGATTGCTGTGCTCACCTTTGACCACCCAGCTCACCTGTGACCACCCAGCTCAAGACAGCAGACCTGCCACCCTGCTGTGTTCACCGAGACAGCAGACCTACCTGCTGTTTCCATCAATCACTGTGCCAACAGAGCAGTCTCCCAACTATTGTAAAAGGGACATTTCAATCATTTGTGAAACATCCTGTTTGGGGGTATATAACCACTCTGTGCACCCTACTTCTTCGGTGCACTTTCTTCCTTTGGGAAGAAAGGCCCCGGGCCATGGTCCTCCGATTTCAGCTCAGAATAAACTCTCCCAAATTTTCATTTATAGATTGGTTATGGATTTTTTTCATCGACATACTGAATCAGAATCTCCAGGGAGGGAGCCTATGATCTGGATTTTTATTAAGTTTCCTCAGGTGGTTCTGCAAATCCAGGCTTGAAGAGACCTATGACCACATTCCAGGTTTACCCTTTCCATATTATCTTTTTAAAGAATAGTTGACCTCCTTCCCTTATCCTTCCAATTTTTCATGCCAAAGTCCTTTGAGGCATCCTTGCCACCCCTAGTGATACCCCATATCCAGTCAGGAAATCTTGGCTCTGCCTTCATAATATATCTGGAATCTTTCTGCTTCTCACTCTTTCTACTGCTACTACCCTAGAAAAAGTCACCATCGTCTCTCACCAAGATTATTCCAGCAGACTCCCTGCTTTCCTCCTTTTGTTAATTCTCAACACAGCAGCCAAAGTGATCCTTTTAAAACTGAAGTTGCATCTAGTCACTCCTCTGCTCAAATTCCCAATGGCTTCCCATTTCACTGAAGGTAGAAGCCCTTACCTGCCCTACAAGGCCCAACATGTAAGGCCCTTTCCTCTCTGATATCTTCTCCTACTATTCTCCCAGCCACACTGGCCTCCTCGGCTATTTCTGGAATACCCCAATCACATTCTTGCCTTAGGGCCTTCGTATTTTCTCTCCCCTCTGCTCCGAAGACTCTTACCCCAGACATCAGCATGGGTAACGCTCTCACCTTCTTTACGTCTTTATCGAATGTCATTTTCTCAGAAGGCCTGTTCCCAACATTCCATTCTAAATTGTAATCCACATTCCCTGCCCCTCAGCATTCCAGAGCTCCTCTACCCTGCTGGGGTTTTTTTTCCCAAAGCACTTTGCATCTTTAAACTTACTACATAATTTACTTATTTATTATATTTATTGTTTACTTTTGTCTCCCTCCATTAGAATGAATCTTTGCATATTTTATTTCTTGATAAATTCCAAGGTCCTAAAACAGTGCTTGGCACATAGTAGGTAATCAATAAGTAATTGGTGAGTAAATGGAGAGACAGTGAGGCTAACCAAAAGGTTTGGAATTCTCTATCCATCTTAACTAACCACGGAAGTATCCAATACCCAACTAGGAAACTGGGATCCTTGTATTGCCAATCCCTCTGGTGCCAAGTTCTATTCACTAATACTCTTAATGTAATGATGCTTAACAAAGAATAATACAATGACAACTTTAGACCCACCGTTTTATATTTAAATCAAAGTAAAAAAAAGTAAAATTACAGACAAATTTATAAATCAATGACACTATGTAGAAAAACTTCCTTGTCATAACATAGAGAAATTTTAAACTGCTCAAAATATCTAAGAAAGTTCTGTTTCTAAATAATGTAGTCACCTGGTGCTTGGCAGTTAAACACATCTGGAGCAAAAAAGCATTTTCCTGTTTCTTCAGCAATCAAGGCATAGTCCACCTGGCTGAGACCACTTACAGCTGGCAAAAACAAGTTCCAGAGGCCTTCTGCTTTGGCCATTTCCTGTCAAAGTGATGAATATGCCACAGTGATCATAATTTACCATGACCTAAAATAGTTTATTTTTAAAAGATACTGGTATTTACACTTTTTGAAATTTAAAAACACTTATTAAGTTATTTATTTCATTGTATCCTACAGTGTGCAAAACCAAGTAGTTATTAATTCATTATAAATCAACAGTTTCGTAACTGTTAGAGAAATGACTTTTCCTCCAAGCTTCTTAATTTGCTGAAAAACTAAATTTGCTTACTTGAGTACTTCTTATTGAATCAGAGCTATTACAATATCCCCCACATTTGAGTATAATTATGCCAAATATATTATTTTGTGCATTTCAATTTCTAACATGTGTGGCTGTTAGGATTTGAAAACACAGAATTTGGATTAAGCCCATGAGGGACAAATGCCCTGGCTTGACTTCAGTCTCAAAGTGACAGATGGCAGTGAGTAGTGTTGATCGTATTTTTTTCTTTGAACAGCCATAAGAGGCTGTCTTCATCACTACACCATATACAAAACACTATGTAACCTAATTTGTATATTACAGATTCTATTTTTAACTTTATTTTTAAAGGGTTATTATTGATATAATTAACCTCTACAAATATAACAACAGCAACAAACTAAGGTCTCAAAAAACACCTGCCTATAAATTTTCCAATGTTAAAGGTTTTCTTATTTTTCTTACCTTGAGTTTATCAATCACTAAAGGCTTCTTCCACTCGTCCACTGAATTTTTATTTTGAACAAAGAATTCAATTACCTCCTTAAAGTAATAAAAAGAAAAAAGTTCATTAGCTAAAATTAATACAAAATAAATAATGCCATAAACTGCTAATATCCAAAGTAAACATATTTAGGTGAAGAAGCTTTTTCAGCTGCTATTAAATCAGTAATATTTCTTTCTAAAACCAGACAGAGAAGTATAAAAAATTCTAGAGGTTTGCTGCTCATAAAATTACGCTACCTCGATATTAGACAATAGACTTCCAAAATCTTATACCAAGATTTGACTGTTTCATTTTCAGCAATATGGCACACTAGATGGTCACAGAAACCTCATCCAGGGTAGTACAACCAAAACTGTCAGTAAAATATTAAAAATAATTTTAAAACTACATTTAGTAATGCATAGCTGTGCTGGAAGGAAAATAAGGAAATTCCTCAGAAGCTGGGAATAAAAAAGCTTGACTCTTCAGATGTGAGCGAACACTGGAGCCAAGTTTGTCTGGGGGATGCAGGCTGATCCCTGGACATATTTGTGTCCAATAGATTTCAAGAATAAAGGAAAGAATTAAAAGTATGACAAAGAATTATCAAAATTGGCCAGACAAGTTTTAAAAAGAACTGAATGAAACTTGAGGAAAAGAAAAACCACAGTAATTAAACTTAAAAACTCAATTGCAATGGTTCTCAAAATTTGGTGGGTATTGGAATCACTTGGGGAACTTGGTAAATATTTTTACAAGGGCCCAGTCCCTATCCTACTTCAATGAGCCCAGGGCTTCTTTATTCTTTACTAGCTCTCCAGGCAATTCTGACACATACTAAATTTTGTGAACCACTGCTCTATGGATAGTTGAAAAGTAAATTAGATACAGCTGAAGAAAAAATAAGTTGGAAGAAAGATCTGAAGAAATTACTTCTTTCTTGAAGGAAGCACACAAATTCAACAGGAGGAAAATATATGTGATTAAGGGATATGATGGATACAGAGAAAAGTTCTCATATAAGTCTAACTGGAGCCCTAGAGAAAGAGAATAAGGAGAGAGGGAATATTGGAAAAAATTATATCTAAGAAATTTTCAAAATGGAAAAAAGACACCAATCCTCAAAATCAGAAAGCACAATGACACCAGAGCACAGTCAAACTGCAGAACATCAGAGAGGGGAAAAAAGCTCTTAAAAGGAGAAAGAGGTGGGGAAAAAGACAGATTACTGATAATTAAATAATTAAGATTGAGAGCTGACTTCCCAGGGCAACAAATGAAGCCAGAAATAATAGGATAATATCTTCAATTGCTGAGAGAAAATAACTGTCAATCTAGAATTCTATATCCAATAAAATTATCTTTCAAGAATCAGGGCAAAATAAAGGCATTAGAAAGAACAAAACAGAGAGAGACTATGAATATGAATCATTACTTTCCTCTCCCAAGCAGAAAAAAGGGAAAGGAAAAAAGAAAGATGAAAGAAAAGTTTACTAGCAGGTTCTCATTAAAGTAACTTGATCCTAGAAGAAACAACTGAGTTGCAAGAAGGAATAGTAAATAAAGTGATAAATACATGGGTAAATCTAAATTAAAAACTAGCTACACAAAAGAATAACAATAATCTTTAATTTGTGAAAGTAAAAGAATCAAGATGAACTAAAATATTGGACTATAATAGCATTCTCCAATATTTTGCTATTATAGTATCTCTGTACCTATTTTTTTTTTTCTACACTTAGGCTAGTAGAATTAGTGGATTAAAGGCTATGAACATTGTCAAATCTTCATATTACAAAATTCTTTTCTAAAATTGTTCCACCAATTTATTGTAATATAAGTAATATACTAAAATGTTATTTTTATTGAGTATGGCTAGGCTGGAGTACTGCTATATTTAGTGAAAACTTCAAGAAGACAAAGGATGGCTCTTTCAAAGGCGCCAGGATGAATAGCACTTGTTATTTCTGTCAGGAAGTCGGTTAAATTGGAAGATTTCCTGTTTAGGGTTGTTTATTCCATGGAAATAGTCAATGCTATTATGTTAGATAAGAAATATATTATGTAATATACATTTACAAATTCCTCATCTCTGACTACCTCTCTATGACACTACAGTTCTGAGAAATTAAATTATGCCAGTGTTTATATAATTATTTAAAAATGTGTATTAATTAATACTTCCTGTTCTAACATCTATATATTTAGAGATTTGCAAAATCTATTTGTGGTATGGTAGGAATAAGAAATAAAATACCTCATTACAAAGAAGCTTTCTTTAGTTCTTAAAGTATGAAAGAATTTATTGGTGAAAGAAGAAAGCAGAAAGTATGCTTGGTGCCTGATCAGTTCTCCCAAAAGTTAACATCTAACTTCCTCATTCACTGATTGAGATATCGCTTTGGAGTATGTTGGTTCAGAATCTTAAATCTGAGCCTACAAATAATTTTGCAACATAATATGTTTTTCACTTTAAACTTAAGTTTATTTGAAAGTTAGAAAGAAAGCAGCAGCAGTTCTTCCCTAGCACATCATTAGATTCAGTAGGAAAATATGACTAATGTTATCATGCTAAAAGTGTGTTCTCGATAATATGTCATGTTGCTAGTTCCTGTTTTACATGCTATTTTTAGGACTCATCCATTTTCTTTCTTTCTTTTCTAACTTTAATATATAGAAGGTGAGGTTTTTTGCTGTGAAAGATTCACCCTGAAGTAACATCTGTTGCCAATCTTTCTCTCTCTCTTTTTTTCCTCCCTAAAGCCCCAGTACCTAGTTGTATATTCTGGTTGTAAGTTCTTCTAGTTCTTCTATGTGAGCTGCCACAGCAGGGCCATTGTAGGTCTGCACTTGGGAACCAAACCTGGGCCGCTGAAGTGGAGCGCACTGAACTTTAACCACTAGGCCATTAGGGCTCGTTCTTCTTATCCATTCTAAACAGGAAGAATGGTCTTTTAACATTTTCCTAGATAACGAGTTCTCATGTTCTCACCGTATGATATCCAAGGAGTCTCAAAAGGTCATTAGAATAGTTTAAATAAAGCTTATTTTTTCCAATTATAGAAAATTCAAAAAATATGTAAAAGTATGAAGAAAAAGTCATCACAAGTCTTACTCGCTAAATATAAGTACTATTAAAATGTTGGTAGGGGCCGGCCCCATGGCCGAGTGGTTGAGTCCACACGCTCTGCTTCGGCAGCCCAGGGTTCGGATCCTGTTAGACTTCTCTTCCCTGCTGCATGTTTCCCTTGATTGCCATTCACATTTATGAATGAAAGAGCAAGGCCACTTGGTTTCCTCTGCCAATTCTGGCCTATTCTTTGAATAATGGGCTGGTTGCAAGCACTAGCATGTCAAAAGATAGGCTTCATTTTAGGGTGAACAGGTAGGAAGCAGGCAGGCTGACAGGCAAGCTGGGGTCTACACCAAACTTCTCACCAGGAAAAAAAAAGCCAAAAAACGGAGGACGCGACTCTAGAGCATTAACCCTTATGTTGAAGCCCTGGCTTCTTTGAAACAGATCATTTGCTTTTTCACAGACTCTTGAAGCCTTCCGTCTGGGGCAAACAGCGCTGCTACCCAGGAGTGTTAGACACCTACCCAAGCACCCACCTACAGGTTAATTCTTCCATCAAACATCTTGATTTCTTTTCCCCTTCTTACTCTTGCTCCCCATACCAGTCAATCACAGGGGACTACATTGTAGAAAAAAATGCTTAACACCTGTTCTCCAACCTTCTCTTATTTCAAAATTCTTTTGGGATGTGGCTTCTTCTGTTAAGGTTTATTCTTTGGTATGATCCATTCTGCTTTCCAAACCCGATTTCCATTCTCTTATGAAAACCTTTAGTCCTCTGACGTGTCTCCCTCCTGTTTCTGTGCTTTTACCAATTTATTCCATTAAAAAAAATTCTTTGTTGTTAATTCAGTGGGATTTTATTTGATGGAAGGGAGGTAAACGCTGAATTCAGTCTGCCATCTTGAACCAAAAGTGTTGCATTTTCTCTTTAATACCCAAAAGTTCAGAATTTTAAAACTCAAAATTGTATATATACTAACTAGAGCAGAAAGTCTCCAAAGTGACACCCTAATCACTGAACGCATATAAGAGGTGATTGTTTTAGAAAGCACTTCCTCATATTTGAGTAGCAATTTCTTTAAAAATACTATACCCTACTCTGTGAGCAAAGTTCATTTCATGTCAGATCTTTCCTAAAAATATAATTATTCACATAATTCCAGCAACAATACCAACCGCCTACAAACACATAGCAACTCTGAACATTTTTGCTGAAAGAAGTTGGTCTTTTTAAGTTTCCTGTTTGATCCTGCAGTCTAGCGCTAGACCTCTCAGAATCACGGAAGAATCCAACGGGGATTTACTGTCTGTCTAGCCACACCTATTCCCATTGTACATGAAGAAACTGAGGCTCTGAGAGAGAAAGCTATTTGCCCAAGACCCCCAAACTTGTGGCAGGAATGGACTAGAATCAAACGCTTACAATTTCTACACCAGTGTTCTACCCACACTCACATCCCGCCCCATGTGCCTTATATATTTTCAGGAGAGCTTTTGTCTTTTCTTTACTGCATTTGTCATTTCTTATTAACGTCTCTAGTGCTGAAGTGTAAGCTCTGTAGGAGCATAAGCTCTGTCTGTCTTGTTCTTTCTTTTACTTTCATTGGCTTCCAGGTGCCTAGCCCATTATTAGATACCCGATAATTATTTGTTAACTGAATGAAGCAAGGTACCAGGTTACTTCTCTACCCACAGTAAGCTTACCGAAACTTGACCCTAAAATAGTAGCTTGTAGGGAGAGAGGTGGTTGTATCTGTGAACAGCTTGAAATGATATGCAAAATTTTCTGCATATGTCCATCTTGTTTAGTCTACAGTTCTCTTAATTTTCAAAGGGGTCCACACATACATACACAAAAGCTGAAAGTCACTGCCTTAAAAAAGGCCCCGAAAGCAGTGTTTTACTCGAATATAATTAGGATCTCAACCTTACAAACAGTTAATTCCATTTGACTTAATTTTCATTCCACAGATTTATCTGTAGCATTCCCTTGGCCATATTTTAGAACCTTGGAACTTTTCAGAATCAAGTTCTGCAGTAGCTCAGTGCTAAGGTGAGGATGGGCCTCCAGGTAAGGACTGACTTCAAAGATATGATACCATGGTTCTCCTAGGAGCAGAGAAAACAGAAGTAATTCATCAGTGGTCCCTGAGCACAAATATAGTCTGTTTGATTATATAATACTTACCTTTTCAGCTGGAAGAATGTGTTGTTTCATGAAATGCTTCACCCTAGTAAGAACTTCCTGGCCTGTCCTTGTCTGTCCAAACAACTGTCCTGCAGCATCAGTCTGTGGTAGTGGAGTACTGAAAGTTCTTTACAAAAAAGAAAGTTACAAAGGTGTCCAAAATCATTATTATATATTTCTGAATATAATCTGAAGCCTTCCCCAGCTCCCCAAAAATATCCCTCAGAAGGAGTTGCCTTATTTTTAATTTTTTTTTTTGAGGAAGATTAGCCCTGAGCTAACTGCTGCCAATCCTCCTCTTTTTGCTGAGGAAGACTGGCCCTGAGCTAACATCCATACCCATCTTCCTCTACTTTATATGTGGGACACCTACCACAGCATGGTGTGCCAAGCAGTGCCATGTCCGCCTGGGATCCGAGCAACTGAAGCAGAACATACGCACTTAACCACTGCGCCACCGGGCCGGCCCCCATTTTTTATTTTTTTAAGGCTTTTATACTATGGGGGGAATGCAAAATCACTTTATGTTGAACATTAAACTTTAATGCTTAAAGCACTATTTGAGGAAAATATAAGCCTGGCATGACCTCAGTCAATGGTAGTTTTGAATCTTTATTGAAGTCACCTGTCAGAATCTCTAAAAAGGGAAGCAAAGAAATTGAACATAAATTTAATAATTACTCTTGGTATATGCCTCACAAATATAACAGCTGGATGTCATTATAAACAAGATCTTTAAAGATCACTACGAGGAGCAATATAGTCGGTTGCTGTGTTGTGGAGATCACAAATACCCATCTATGAGATGAATTGTAAAACACAACTGTCCTAATGTTATGCCTTGGGTGTTGGGGCTTGCACAGAATTTCCAAGGACAGCATCATCCACACATTCAGCTATATACCATACCACTTAGATGGGAACGTGATTGGCAAAGTACATTAGATGCTTCAAAAACTGCTCCACTGATGGAGACATGGATTTCAAAGATGCTCATGAAATGTCTGAATAAAATTTCATGAAATGTGATGGTGGGAGAGAGCAATATTTCTCAATTTAATAAATAATCTTATATAATACCTAATTTTAAACAGCTATATGTAAGTAACTGAAATATTAGAAGGAAACATTTGAGTTTTATTTATATCCTTAAAAGTTTATACACTCAAGTTGGCAAAAAAAACTTTTAATCACGAATGTGGATATTTTCTTTATATTTAAAGTCACTTTATTTTCAGGCATACAAGAGATTTACCAAAAAAAGACTACTGCAATTGGCAGCTGCAGTCCTGGTGTAAGCAATAAAAACAATCCCTATTCCCCTAAAGTTTATAACCTTCACATACCTAACAAAGGCTTCAATTGAGTTAGCCAAAGAGTCCATTTTGTTTACCTTTTTGAGAGTTGTAATCCAGTTTTTGCCAGAGGTTGCACAATACTGGCAAACAGAAAGCTATCCTCAGATGCATTATTTCCCAGAAGGTATCTCCTATATACTCCCTATAAGTAAATTAACATGGAACAATTAAAATTCATTGAAAACTGTTCTTCAGCTATCCAGTCTTTCCAGTTTCCCAGCTCTGGGAGTCACTGAACTCACAAGGTGCCAAGATGTAAATCAGACTATCAATTCTATTAATTTCCATGCTGGGACAATTATAACCCCCAAATTAAAGAGTTATGCTTGTGCCATCTGGTTAACACACTCTCCTCCTAAGAGAATTGTAACCGGGAATCAAACCAAATTTGAAATTGAGCTCAGTAGTCACCAAAGATACCATACTGGCAAGTGATATCACCTCTAAAGCTCACTACTCTCCCTTCACGGTGGGAGAAAATCTAAAGAAAGCAAAACAAAACAAACAACTTAAAACCAAAGAGAAGGCAAGGAGATGACCTCTAAGAATATTTTATCTCAATATTTTGGACCCCTAGTTTGAGTGAAACTGTCTCCTTTGAACAGTGTTGAATGCTAATCAGTTTTTCTTTATTAATTCTCCATGTTCTGTGTTTCCAACATACTACACTCTCCTCTCCCTTGCCTCCCCACCAAAACATAATCAACTGAATTTCATTCATTTCTTTCTTTATATAATAAAGCCCTGTAACAGACTTTCCATCATTTCCAATTTCATACTTCTAGTTAGAATGGAATCTTTATGATTATCTCTAACGCTACTACTATACAGTTTATGACAAACATATGAATTTCAATCATAACACGTCAAACTTTTATTTGAAATGAAAATTTAAATTTTCAATTCAAAGCCTATTTGGTATCTGATTTGTGGAAACTGACAGATATAGTGGCATACCATAAACCTTATTTTGAGAAACCCATCCAATCAACATGATAACTAACATGATTCTAAACTACAGGAGGAGACGGAACACAGCTGTTTCCTGGAAGACATTTCAGTTTTTCGTGGATAGCATGAACTCTGAGGACAGGGAAAAATAACCATAATTTTCCTTAATCCTTCTTCTCTCATTCTTTTTTGTTTCTGAAATCTCTTATTCACCTGTTCTCCAAGCCCAGCTTCTTGCCACTAATGAAGCATTTCAACTTCTTAAATAAAACTCTGAGATTCAAAGTACCTGTAAACTGGATTAGTATAATGAAGAGTGCATTTGTTTAAACTCTAATTAAATAAATCTGAATTTATGCTCAATTTACTCTCAAAGTTAATCACATAAATATGACAATAATAGAGAATGGAAAATTTTACTCACCTATTCACTCAAAAACATATATTAAGAGGCTACTATATGCTAGGTACTATATGCTAGGCTTTGGGAAATAAAAAGATAATTCTTTCTTCATCATCAGCCCTGGTTAAGAAGTGGTTTTACAGTCTGAAGCAGACATCATCAAAAGATTTTAGCTGTTTCTTACATTAGATAGTCAGGAAATAACCAATTCTCACATGCTTTTCTCTTTGTCATTATGAATTTCTCTCTCCCTTCCTCCATCTTTTAAGTTTATTATATCAAAAGTGATAACATATTTTGCTATTCAACTTTTTCCCTTGCCAAGTTCCTATTGTGTAAATTCTGGATTTATATTTTATTCATGTCTGGTATTTGTCATTGTGAAAAGCAAAATGATCTAAGGATAAAAAATATAAAACCCCTGAAGACCAAAAATTATTGTTAATATTACAGTAACAAATAATGGTGAAACACATGTTAAAAACAATTACTTACCTGTGCTATTCCAGCCATTTTAAAATGTGAAAGGGCAAGAAAGAAATTCCAGTTAGGAAGAATAGAATTAATTCCCCTACAGTGGCAATATATTGAAATTAGTTCTTCCATTGATGGAATCCCTATAAAAACAGAACATACTATAAACTTTAATAAAAATGTCATGGTGAATATTTCAAAATGTCATAATATTGCAATATGTATATAAAACTGACTATAATAATCACTAATCCACAGAACAAAACATGCTCTAAACGTTCGTTTCCAAAAGAATATCATACCCAAAGGATTTCATTTTGTCACAAATTACTAAAAGTGGAATGCTACATTTAGAAAAATGAATAACAACTAAAATGATTTGGAAACATTTCAAGAAAGAAATGAAAGCTATTCACCTAAAATTACAATATAATCCTACTTTTTAATTATGAAGAATAATAATTTTATATTAGTAGCAATTTAGGCAACATTATGTTTTCCTACCTTTGTTTTCTTGCAAATTAGAAATTTGATTTATCAGTGGAACTCTCCTCGGCCAAAAGCAGAACATGGTGAGATAAGCTAAGTCTGTCAAAGGATGACCAATGGTTGAAAGCTCCCAATCCAGTACAGCTATAACTCGAGACTGCAATTAAAAATAAAAAGGTTTTAACATATTATATCCAAAACAACTAAAATAAGAAAATAAATGAAATATAATACATTCTACCAAAAGCAAATCTGAGACTGTAGTTTGCAGTGTTTACCCACAGTGGCACATCTCATTTATCAAATACCTAATTAGCCTTAACTGTGAAGAGCCAAGTCCTCTGGTTCCATTACTGGCCATCATTTCTCCTGCATTTTACTTTACACAGCCTAATATCTCTACTAATGAGCAGGCAAAAGCAGTTGAAACTTCTCAACTTGTAGTAACTGTGGTGAATAAGAAATTCTAAGAATTACTTGTAAGTTAAGAATCTATGCTATGCCATATATAATTAAGAGTTTGCTCTGGTGATGAATCTTATTACATAAAAATATTATGCCCTTCTGGCAATAGCAATTTTTCAATTAAGTTATTTCATGCTACAGGTAAAAGTATAATTGTTATAGAAGATGCTATTTGTTTTATGAAAACAAAGTCCACTATTACATAGCAACATGATAAAAGTCATGTAATTTGGAAACAACAAAACAGAAAGCTTTCCTCATTCTACCTGGTAACAATATGTATAAAAGGAATATGTGGGGGCGCAGCAGTTAAGTTCGAACGTTCCACTTCTTGGCGGCCTGGGGCTCGCTGGTTCGGATCCTGGGTGCGGACATGGCACCTCTTGGCAAAAGCCATGCTGTGGTAGGCATCCCACGTATAAAGTAGAGGAAGATGGGCATGGAAGTTAGCTCAGGGCCAGTCTTCCTCAGCAAAAAGAGGAGGATTGGCAGGAGTTAGCTCAGGGCTAATCTTCCTCAAGAAAAAAAGGGAATATGTATCTTTCTGTACGGGACATTTAATTGTAACTATAAAGAGAAAAAGCTATTTGCAGAATAATATGTATAATATGATCCTATTTTTTGTTTAAATAAAAAGGTTATAAATGAATACTCAAAGTTGAAAGGACATACACCAAGCTGATAGCAATGGCTTGGTTACTTCAACAGACTGAGGCAGAAGGGATGGGGTATAGGGAGGGAACCTCCAGTGGAGGGTTCTGTATGGAGGAGTGACACGATAAGATTTGTTTTAAGAGTCACTCTGGCTGTTATGTTCTGAATAGACTGTAGGGGGATCAGTGAGGAGGCTACAGCAATAATCTAGACAAGACTATCCAAGACAGATAAAATAGCAGAACTCATTTGGGCACTGCAAGTTACTGGGTGTGATGCCTCTCTGTAACTTTGTGTGTGCTTGCACTTCCTTGTTCCTCTGGCACACTCACACACATTACTGTAGCTTTGTGGAAAAACGTGGACTTTGGGATCAGACAGACCTATATTCAAATCCTAGCTCCATCATTTACTGGCTGTGTAACTTTGGACAAGCTGGTTAACCTCTCTGATCCTCAATTTTCTCAGCCATAATATATACCTCTTGCATAGTGTTAGTGTGAAGTGGAAATGAGGGCAGGTAGCATGTGTGTTTTGTTTACCAGTTCCTAGCAAAGCACCTGGCACATAGTAGGTGGCCAATATGTAGTCATTCAATGAGTAAGTATAGCAGGCAATCAAAAATTTGCTATCATGACTATGGGAAAAATTGATCACTTTATGATTTTGACTTTATAAGACCGTTTATCCACTTTGTAAGACCATTTATTATTGTGGTTCTATTGTATTATAAATTGATATACTAGTTAGATTTGTTAAGCTAAAAAAAGGAATCATGTGCAATTTTCTCTATACCATTCTATTTGTTTCTATGTTCTTAACATTCAAAGAAAAGACGATGAGACAGTTATGCTATAAACATTTACTTTTTTTCAATGAAAATTGGGAATCTTCTCTAGAGTTAAGTTTCTCAAGATATCCGAAACATTTTTTAGGTAACTACACAAAGTTATAAAACAATGGCCCATGAGAAAAGTTGATGGTTCATCAAATTGTATCAATTAGCAAAAATTAATTAGTGATAATTTATTAGAATCCTGTCTATGCCTCTTTGTGTAGAGTTTTAAAAAGCTCAGCATAACTGTTAGTGGTTGAAATGACTGCCTACTAGTTCATCTTGCTGCTAAAGAACTTATTCATAAAATAATTTCTGACAGTTTTCCTGAAACCTCAGCACAGCCGAAAGCTTTCATTTTGTCGATTATCTTCTACATTGAGTTTTATTTTTCTTTGTATGCTTTTTGCACTATCGAATTTTATTAACGTATATATTACCTTTTCAAAACAAACACATACAATCCAACAGGACAAACAGTAGATGAAGAAGGCAGGGAAGAAGTCAACAATAGCACAACCAGCAGGACCTACAACTAAAACATACAACTATGTACTGGGGGCTTTGGGGAGAAAAAGAAGAAAGAAAGAAAAAAAAAGACCGGCAACAGATGTTAGCTCAGGTGCCAATCTAAAAAAAAAAGAAGTTAACAATATATATCTTAATAAAAAGAAGAAACTAGGAGTAAGGTTATTACCTAAAATTGAATGTCATAGGTCATACGTAGTTGTTAGTCTGGACAGTAAAATTTGCTCTGAGTTTTCTATGGACAAAATGAAGTGTGAAGCATAATCAGTCACAACGTTTATAGCGTATGTAGATTAAAAACAAAGCAGCTGCTCAAGAGTGACAATTTTTCTCGGCAATAAGACTTAAGAAAAATGCCACCCATCAATCTGCTTGAAGGAGATACTGTGTCGAGGGCTGAAATGTCTTCAAAAGCATCAAGAGAATTTCAAGGGCCGTGTAATCCCCAGAAAGGAGCCTGTGCCAGAAAGTGACTAAAAGGACAAAAATGAGTCAAGTAGAAGGCAAGACCATATGCTGAGAGTGGGAGTCTAAATGAGAAAAGCAACTTGAGAGTTTGAGAAGGATGGAAAAGATTTGAAAAAACCATTAAAAAAAAAGTCACTGATTTTACAAAGAGATTAAGTTATAGGCTAGATGAAATTATGCACCATAAATACATATTTATTTATGTTAACCTGACTTCATGACTTTATTCTGCAGCAAAAATGTGATGACCAAAATACAAATGATCAGGGCTGGAGACTGTGTTAAGTCAAGAGGTGAGCAGATTCTGGAATAAGTGATCTAGGGTCAGGAAACTTTATAACTCATGTATCTTTCATACGTCCACAGTCAAAAAAATTATTCATTCAATTGACAATAAAGGTAGGTTTTGAAATGATTAATCATGCCAATGGGCCAGGCAGGATAAGAAGTCAGATGAAGTCATAAAGGGCTCACAGGTTCTAAAGTAAGAGCAATCGAATTTGCAGCGTCTCAGGGGAGGTATGCGAAAGAACTAAGAGAAGGAGAAGGTAAAGAAGGTGTGGCCACAGACAAGGGGCTTCATTTCTAGATCACTGAAGTTGACTGGTTCCAGGGGAGATGAGAAGCTGCCCAGTGTAGAAGGAATTATACAGCATCGGGACTCTATAGGCCAGAGTTCAAAACCCAGCTTTACTACCAAAGGGCATGTACTAAAGAGTATTTAAAAACTATCTGTAAAGCAAAAGGGTTGAAGAAAATCCAATCCTTATGTGTTTTCTAGCAATAAAATTAAATTTTATAATTATGCTTTTATAAGTAAATCGACATTTTAGAGACAATGGGGGAAATTAAAAAGAAAAAACCATAAAAATACAAGTTTTGTTTTCCATAACAAATCATTTTTTTCTTCATAATATGTAAAAAACTGCAAGGTAGGTAACTTCAGAAGAACCAGTGTGCATATATTTGTTATCTGAAATACACCTGACTACTAATTAATGAATATAGAGGAACTATCTATGGGTTTATGGTTTCTAATTGAATGTAGTTCTTTCAAGTTGAAATGGCAAGATGCACATTAAACTCCAAAATCTTAAACACTTCTCTGCCAGATGAGTAAGATTTATATTTAGAAAATTAACAATATTTTCCAGGAAAACTGGATTCCTTTTAAACATCACAGTGAGGATGTTGCACCATGGAAATACTCGCTCAAACACGCTTCAAATACTTTACATATGAGTAACTGGTAAATAACTAGGGCCTGTCAGACCCTTTAGTAAACCTTTACTGGCTTACCACACACATTCCTGGAAGGTTTACCATTTAAAACTGTTTTTGTTTTATTTCTTAGTTGTTGTGTTTTCTGATGACAAAAATAAAATATGCTGTTGTTTGGGGAAAAAAACAAAACCTCAAACATTACAGAAATGCACAACTTATAAATCTCCTATGATTCCATCCTCTACAACCACTGTTTAAGTTTTAGTACATATTATGAAAGATTTACTTTTACCTTAATATTTTTCTGAAGAATGGCACTTGATAGGCAGTCTTAGAAAAGTAGAATAGAAAAACAGCGGGGGAAAAGAAGAGAATTGAAGTTGACCATAGCTGTCCAAGTACCAGTTAGTAGCTCCCTATCAATTACTTCATTTTGGCTCCCCAGAAACCCTGAAATTGTGGTATCCCCCCCCCAATTTAAACGGCACACAATGTCAGTTTCCTGGCTTTGATAATAGATTATAATGGTGTGAGATCCATTTGGGGAATCTGGATGATGGGTGCACAGGACCCCTCTGTACTATTTTTACAACTTCTTTTGAGTCCATAATTATTTCAAAATAAAAAGTTAAAATAAAACCTGAGGCACAGCGAGGGGTTAAATAATTTTCTTCAAAGTCACACTGCTAGAGAATAAAAATTAAGTATAAATATATGAGATAAAATAGTTACATAGTGATTACCTAAATCAAGTCTTTCAACATAGATTGAGTAAGAACAGTCACTGCTTTAAAGGAGCTCCTAGTCTAATAGGTCCTCATTTAATGAGCATCTGCTATCCAGATTCTAGATGCAAAGGTAAGAAAAAATTAAAGATGTAATCCTTACCCTCAAAGGAAAAATAAAAAGCTTTCAATTATATCCTAGGAATACATACAGGTGAGCACATAATACACATATTCAATTTGCTATAATCCAGGGACTGATTTCCCAATTTGTGGAGTGCCTTCATGAAAAAAGAAACATAGTCTAATTTCCTATTTACTTATGAAATTTTAAAAATGAAGTGGAAAAGATAAACTATTGACTAAAATTAAATTTTGAAGTTTCGTAGCTCTTACTGCCGGTCCACGGTGGGTACCTTTCCCTCCTTGACTGCTCTTACAGTTCACTTCGTATGATATACTTTAGCACCTGGGTATATATTGTTGTCTGCTGTTACCTGAGTATCTTTTCTCTCCATCTGTATTTTGAGCTCATTAACAACCGTATTTCCTTTCCAACTCCATGTTTCAGAGCACATTGTTGGTAATGAATAAATCTAGTTGACTTACACTCTGCCAACCACATGTTACTTCCATAAAAAATTAGCTACAATATTTATAGGAGGCAGAAATTGATTAAATTAGATTTAACTAATAATTATGGGATTACTGGGTATAAACTAGAAGAAATTTTACTAGCTACCATATAGCCCTACAACAGTAAAAGATAATGACATATGTAACAAGTTAGTGCTGCAGCGAAATAGCTTAAAGCTATGCCTCTGCCAGTTGTTTCTTTTAAAAAAAAAGTCTCTCCCCAACTATTGCATATTCTGCTTGTCTAAAGGAAGATGATACCTGTTTGGCAACTTTAATCCTGTAAGAAATGATGTTCTAAAATGAGATTAAATCTAAAAAAGGAATTACTGTTTGTTACTTACTATGGTTTGCCATTACTTTCAGCATATTATGAGTAATTCTAACATTTAAACATCGTGGTAGACAACACATAATTCAGGAGATCTGGGTCTGAATGTTTCCTTCCTTCCTTGAGTAACGAATAGAAAAGTACTGTTGTTACAGATCACAAAGAGGGCTCTGACTTATTCAAAGATAGGCTCCTAAAATATTAATGAATTAAATTATATAGATCAAATATAGGCCAGATCCTGCTATGTTTTAAGGCATAAACTTTTACAATATTTCCAGGTTATAAATTAGCATTCTTTAATTTTCCTACTCTATATTTAACAAAGTTAGAATTCAGAATTCATCAGTGCCATTAACAAAATTACACACACATATGTAATTATATGTACATAATTTTAATATCCAAATTGACTTTTATATGAAAAATTTTCTTGCTGGTGAATGTACTCATACGTCTTTATATTCTATTTCAGCTTTCAATTGATATAGTACTACTCTGAACTAGAACAGCAATGAAATTCATAGTGATATTTTCCTCCTGTCCTTTCCTATAGGAAAAGAACATGAAAGCCAGAAGCCTAGCACACGAACTTACAGCAACTCCTCCTGCTCTAAAACATCTTAGTATTCTGAGAAAACTAATGAACCCAAGAAGTCTTCCGCTAAGAAGTAGGATTCAGGAAACTGTCAATATTTCACAATAATGTCAGAATACTAAGTGTCTTGCCCAACAGCATACATGTCATTAGAGGAGAACTGAAGTCATTTCCTCATTCCCCCCAGACTCCTCCCGGGCCTCACTGTCTGTGCTCAGTGGAGGAGGATCATAGTTTTGATTTGTTTGAACTTTTTATAAAGATTACACTGTTTACATTTACACAGAGCAAGGTTACATTAATCTCATTCAATTCTTTCAAAGCCTCAAAAGAGGCTTTTGGAATTCTGTCCTTTCTGAGCTTATAATTATCAAGTTAAAAATTCTTTAGGAGATAGGACAAAGAAATGAAAATGAACCAGAAGAAAGGGCAGGAACACCGATACCTAGATATTTATAGTAGATGAAAAACTTCTTTGAAGAAAACAGCAACATGCATGTAAATTCCCAAATCCTTTTTAAGCAGTGAATCAGAGATCAGGATGAGACCCAGCCTCAAACGTAGGCAGCTACCTGTGCCAGAAAATCTGCAGGACTCGTTTCTAAAAGCTTCGAGTGGTGAGGACAGTCCAGACTGTAGGGGAAGAGTGGGGATCGGTTGGGCTCCTTCAGCGCTCTGTGGGGAACATCTACTTAGTACTTGTGTCCCAAATCAGACCTATTCAGTTTACTGTAAACATGGCTGACAGTACCTCTTTAGGGTGGAAAACTATGTTATCTAGTTTGAAATCGCCATGAATCAAATTTTCTTCGTTGTCATTATCTGGCAAATTTTTCATCAGCCAGTCAGACAGCTGGTTCATGGCAGGGATGTCCTGATGAGCTGCAGCTTGATATTGCTCGGTCCAGGTTGATACCTAAAGATACGTAAATAAGAAAAATGATAGAGCTGAAAGTGGAATGTAAGATCCAGCAATTCTAAAATTAAGACATAATTCAATTATATAAAATTTATTTTATTCCTAAATGCTCAAGACAATTGCCTGTAAGTAATACTCGTATCAGCATATAAACTTAAACATTTCAGTCTCTCTTCCATCTAGTTCCATTTTACTTACCTAGATATTTACTAGGGAAAAAAAATACCGGCCTAGGAATCAAGAGATGTGGGTTCTAGTCTTTATTTGGCAACTATTGTGAAAGAAAAAAAAGAACGTGCACAAACACATACACACATATACACAAATAAATAGACATAGAAAATTTCTGGAAGGGTCACAAAAAACAAGTAACTCCTGAAAAAGGGAAAATAGGGGCTAGAGAAGACAGGAGATTTTTACTTTTCATTTTAATACCCTTTCTTATTATCCATAGAATCTTCTAAATACATTACAGGCATGAGAGTTGTAAAGACTTTTTATTGGTCTTAGAATTGAAGGCAAACAAATCGACCTATTCTCAAAGTCCTCCATCAACTGAGACCATATTATTTATCTGCGTATGTCTCTCTCCCCACCCCCCAAGGTATCTCTGTTCAATTTCGTGCAGTGAACTGTGTGAGCTTTCAAATCATACAGACCTGGGTTTAAATTATGTCTAAGTCACTTATTTGTGATTACTTGGTACCTGTAAGCCTCAGTTTCCTCATCTGCAAAATGGGAGTAATCATACCTATGTCTTAGAGTTGTCACAAAGATTAGAAAACAGTAGGTCCACAACTCACCTAGCACGGGACCTGACATATAGTGAGTACTCTCTAAACATTAGTTCCCTTTTCTCTCCCCTCAGGCCCCTCAAACAGACATACGTACAAAGGGAAACTGCCCTACACATATCTGGTCTTGCTGCTCCTCTGACTTGAAATGCTCAAATTCTCTTCCCTTTCACTCTAGATGGTTTATGCTTCCTTAAATACACAGTGCAAGACATATCTCTCCCAGGAAGATTTTCCCACCTAAGCAAGGGCATATTGACATCTCCCCTCTGAATGGAACAACTCTCCTGATAAGCACTCAACAATTTACTACTACATTACATAGTGTTTTATACCATTTTCAAGTTTCATGTGAATGAGATTCATATATAGGTCTCTCGAAAAATGACCATAAGTTCCTTTAGGGAAAGAATTTATTTCTATTTTCTTGATGTTTAACACAGTACCCAGCATGTATTAAATGCATGGTCATGCTTAATAAATAGCATTAACCTAACATAAAAAGGTAAAACTGTACAGAAAATATATTGGTAAATTAAGTGAAGGGGCTGAAACAGCTTTAAATTTGCATTCATGAACATGCTGCCAGTTACAGAAACTTTTGCTGAACAAAACCTGATCTAAAAATATAAAATTATTTTATGCTTAAAACAAGTCAATCTGAAGGCTGATATTAAAAGTCACAGTCAAGTTTCAGAAAAGTATAAAATAATAAGTCTTTATTTTGACTAATAATGTATATTATTTCCAAGAACTTGAGCCAAGGAGCTCTTTAAGTGGAAGTATTACCTGTCTTTTGCAGTACCCAGCACCTCTACCATATCCTTCCAGCTGCAAGGACTGTATATTCAAGGAATGTAACCGAGCCAAGGTTTCTACCATGGCCACATATATGGCTGAGCGTTCTGCTGGGCTAACTCCAGGAATTGAGAAATCACGAAAGATTCGACCCTTTGTAATGGAAAGAATTACAACAGAAAATTTAAAACAAAATAAATCTCTTCATACCAATTATTTGCCATGTCGTCATCCCCTATTGCCTACAAAAAATATTAGGGTAACAGTTTTGCAACCAAAACCAATCTTTTGTAGAATATGTTAGAAAAACATTCATTTGTGATGTTTAACATGAGTATATACACTCAAGCGAAAATACAAGGATATGCCAAAATGAACTTAAAGGACAAAAACTACTCTCAAGTTACGTTAAAAAAATTTTAAAGGATTTGAATTGATTGTTCTTAATGAATTGATTTTCTATTTGGAGTAGTTTTTCTCCCCTACCATCTGAGCAGTTTGGTTATTGCCATTGCCATGACATATAGCTCTTTACTGACACCTAGAGGAAAATTTAAGAATAAGTTAATATGCCCTAATTATTAAATTTGTTCCTAGTCTATTTCATCCCTTCCACATTTGTGTGTGCTCAAATTAAAATGAAAGTTTAAGCCCTTTTAAAGAAAACTAATTACCTAAAATGTCGACTAACAAACTATAATTTATTAACATCTAATTTCATAATTAAAAATAAAAGCAACAACAAAGTAAGATTACGTGTTAATTTACCTGCACATGTTCCATTATGTAAAATTCTGTTCCAATGACAGAAGCATCGTTGCAGTACAATAAAGGCTTAGGAACAGGGAATCCAACTGAAAACAAAGCTTTCTGGACTTTAAATTCTCTATCAATCTAAATAAGATGATGGATTATTAAAAATCAGAAACGCAGAAATTTAATAACTATTTGTGAGCTAAATTAAGGCTAGAAATCAATTTTAACAAGTATCAACAAATAATCCAAACAATAACAATTTCCTTAAAGGTAGTCTTAGTGTAATTATTATAATTATAAATTAGGCCAGCACTAAAAAGGATAATTTAATTAGGCTAAAATGATAGGCACATGTGTGGGGCTTAATCCTGGCTCTGGTAATACAATGGGAACAGTTCCTGACCACAATATTTCACAGATATTATCATAAAAACATTTCTTTGTTCTCAGCGGTTCTCTGCTCACTGGCTCACTCTTCCTCTCTCTCCATCTCTCTTTCTCTCTCATGGCTACCAAGGATGCACAGGCAAGTCTTTAATGTTCTGGGCACAGTTAGCTCCAGGATGCTGGGGGAGGCCAGTGGGTGCGGTAGAAGAGAAAAGCACCTGGTCCTTCTGGACATCAGTGGAGGTACTTGTTTGCAAGGCAGGGGTACAGGGATCCTTCCTGGTATCTGGGGCTGCTGTGGAGCTCAAGATAACTATTGGGAAAGGAGGCAATGAGAAGCAAGCTGGTACTGAAGCAGGAGCCCAAATAAGAAAGTGAGAAGGGCCTTCTCAAAAAGAACAGATGTATGGACTTATCACTCAGGACCCGATGACACAGCTCACAGCAGATCTGTGATGCCAACTCATCTGCATGCAACGTCCCCTTGCCCCAGACTCAGGTAGTGGTGACTGATCACTTCAAGGAGAAGAAACAATGAAGCTCACTTTGACAGCAGGGACAAAGCAGCTGCTGCTGCAATAACTAGAGCAGGGAAGTGACTAAACCCATGACGAAGGTGAGAGAAGCCACCAATGGCTATAGAAAGAAGTGTTTATAAACCACTCTGGTGCTGGGAGATGGGGGTGGGGTGGCAGTAGGGACAAAAGGGTTAAGGAATCATAAAGTGGATGGCAGTATGGGAACACTGCTTTTTTCAGTGTAGACTTGGGAAAAATGAAGGGAATGGAAATAAAGTACTCCAGATCCTTGGGCTGAGAGCATTATGCTATGTTCTGATGTCTTCCGGTAGGCTGTTATCAAGAAGAGAGACAAACAGAGCTGTCTGTGGGGGCATAAATCTCTAGGGATTCTCCTTCAGCAGTGCCACACTGAGGCTTAATACAAGTTACCCAACTTTTTTGATCTTAGGCATTCAAGTTACTTCATGCTTCTGGGAATATGATGTGGGGCCAAGAAAGTCAGAATCTGCCTTTTCCATTACTATGATATTAAGCCCACCCCTCAATGCCCTTTCTCATCTGGGCCTGGGAAGCATCTGTTATATATAATTATAATAGAACCCTAAATATGCATAGTCCCTTTAATGTTCTCCAGGACTTTAATTTCTGTCCTCTCCTATTCTCTTCTCTAAAAACCCACAGAATATCTGTTTTCTGAAAATAGACTCAATTTTTTTTTCTTTTTGAGGAAGACTAGCCCTGAGCTAACTGCTGCCAATCCTCCTCTTTTTGCTGAGGAAGACGGCCCCAACAGACTCAATTTTTAACAAAAGTCTTTATAATTCTCACTAGGTCTAATATTTAGAGAATATTATAAAATGGTTGTTCAAATATTTCTTTTTATCACCAAAAGATCAGAGGATTTTTATAGCAAATATATTAAAATAATTCAGTGAGTAGATATTGTTATAAGCTATAATAACGTGCTTTTTAAAACATAATCTAGGGGCTGGCCCAGTGGCGCAGCGATTAAGTTTGCACGTTCTGCTTTGGCAGCCTGGGGTTCGCCGCTTCAGATCCCGGGTGCAGACATGGCACTGCTTGTCAAGCCGTGCTGTGGCAGGCATCCCACATATAAAGTGGAGGAAGATGGGCACAGATGTTAGCTCAGGGCCAGTCTTCCTCAGCAAAAAGAAGAGGATTGGCAGCAGATGTTAGCTCAGGGCTGATCTTCCTCAAGAAAAAATCAAAAACAAAAAGACAATTTAAATATATAACCAAAATACAAAACATCTATAAATGAGTAGCACTGAAAATATTCACTGGATAACTATTTCTAGCCAACTGTACAAGAAGGAATCAAATCCACAAAAGGACTTGATGGTGTTCAAGATTAATAGCCCAAAGATAGTTTTGGATTTCAATCTCAAATTCTTTTTAAAAACAAAAAGGGGGGATAAAATTCAAGTGAAATTTTTATCTAAGAAATAAAATGCATTTTCTATTATTTAATAATTATGACATGACTTTTAAAAGCAATTATTTTTGTGTGCATAAAATGCATTTCTTTGTCAACAAAGAATTCATCATTGCACTTGTACACCATACCTTATGTGCTTTAGGAAGAAGTGAGCCAGGTGGTTTTTTTCTGAGCACATATGCTTGAAAGCCCTTCTGGAGATAAAAGGTTGGGTTGGACTGTCCTGATCTAGGTAATAGCAGGGAAAAGATCAATTACAAAGACACATTTTCCTTCTTCTCCAAATCCTACTGAAATGTCAGAAGAAACACAAAATGAAAATAAATCCATTTCAATGCCCTAAAGCCCAAAGGGTTGCTACCAGCCACTCAGAAGATGAGTTTTTGGATGATACAGAGCAGATGGTGACACAGTGGCAGCTGGAGAATCTACAATCTGCACAGGTAGAAGGGAAGACCTCACTCCCTGCTTGCAAATCATGAGTTTTATCAAAAGTACCCCTAGAACAATGCCTAGATCTAAGTAAAGAAAGGCTGGTGGAAGAGATTTTAGGTGATCAGTCAGAAAACTAATTAAAAGACGCTGGAACAGCTGGGTTAGTGTCCCCTCATCTGCAGTTGGAGAGAGAATCCCTACATGCATCACCAAGGTTAGCACACAAGTGCACTTTTCTACAATGGGAATTCTGATAAGAAAGGCCCTAGAGAAGACATCTGGGCCAGGGAAATGAAACAGTGTCCCAGGTAACTCAGTCACCAGGGCACTGGCTTTCCCTGCCAGGTGAACAGAAATTCTCACGTGGCCTAAGGAAACACTCCAGTTAACAAAACTATCCAATCTACACCTTCATTTACAATATGGACAGTTTTAATATCCATGCCAATCTTCCTCCATTTTGTATGTGGGTTGCCGCCACAGCATGACCGTCAATGAGTGGTACAGGTCCACGCCCAGGAACTGAACCCAGGCCGCTGAAGCAGAGCACACCAAACTGAACCACTAGGCCATGGGGCCGGCCCTAGAATTACACAACTTTTAAAGAATCCAACAGCATAAAAGAGAGGTCTTAAACTAAATACACAGAAGAATCAGTTCCTGAGGTAACAGGCAATAGGGGAAAGTAAAAAAAATAATTTTTTCTGAAATTTCTCCCTAGGCCTCCAGTTTCCATCAGTAAAGAACAAGAGTAGTGCAGATTGAATGCAGCAGCAGCTCCAGTGTCTCCATCTTTCTTCCACAAGCCAGACCCATCCTCTTTAGCTATCTTGTCTATCTATCGAAGCTAGCTATCCTATTCATCTATCAAAGCTAGCTATCCTATTCATCTATCGAAGCTAGCTATCCTATTCATCTATCGAAGCTAGATATCCTACTTATCTATCGAAGAGCTCTGATCCCGGCACCATTTAATCCCGTGTGGGTGCCTTTTAGGATAGGAAAGTGGAGATCCTTGCCAATGGTCGGAAATGGGCCACCTCATGCGTTGTCTGTCTTGACATGGGCCAATTTATCCGTGATGCTCCAAAGAGTCAAGTTGCAATGAACTTTACCAAAACATTTTTTTTAAAAGATTTTATTTTTTCCTTTTTCTCCCCAAAGCCCCCCAGTACATAGTTGTATATTCTTCATTGTGGGTCCTTCTAGTTGTAGCAGGTGGGACGTTGCCTCAGCGTGGTTTGATGAGCAGTGCCATGTCCGTGCCCAGGATTCGAACCAACGAAACACTGGGCCGCCTGCAGCGGAGCGCACAAACTTAACCACTCGGCCACGGGGCCAGCCCCCCAAAACATTTTTTTTGATGCCAAACGTCTGATTGTATGCATTTTTGATGATGCAGTCATATATGAGGCTCTGGCCTTTCATGATGGTAAATGACTCAGATGAAATATAAAACTAAAAACTTATCTTTGAGTTACCATATGACCCAGCAATCCACTCCCAGGTAGAGAACTGAAAACATGTTCACACAAAAACTTGTACAAGAATGTTCACAGCAGTACTATTCACAAGAGCCAAAAAGTGGAAACAACCCAAATGTCCACCAGCAGATGAATGGATAAACAAAATGTGGTATAGCCATACAATGGAATACTACTGAGCCATAAAAGGAATGAAGTTCTGATACATGGTACAACAAGGATGGACTTCGAAAACATTATACTAAATTAAAAAAGCCAGCCACAAAAGGCCACATATTATATGGTTCCATTTCTATAAAATGTCCAGAATATGTAAATCTGTAGTGACAGAAACTAGACTAGTGGCTGCTAGGGGATGGGAGGAGGGGGGAATTGGGAGATAAGGATTTCTTTTTGGGGTGATGGAAGTGTTCTGGAATTAGTGGTGATGGTTGCACAACATTGTCAACATACTAAAAATGACTAAATTGTACACTTTAAAATAGTTAAAATTTTGAATTTTATTTAACATGAATTTTATCTCAAGCCCCTTCCCCCCCCCCCCCCCCCACCAATCAAACTAAAAGCTTCTCCTCTGAGTGAGAATGTACCATGGTTCTAAAAAAGAACCCCCCCACAAAATGCAGAAGTCCACTCTGGGAAGATCATCACCAACACTGTGAACACAGTACTGGATAAATTTAAGCACTCCAAGTATCAGGCCACCATAGAGTCTGGAACCCATTGATGATAGCAATATAAGAATCATCAATGAGCCAATGGTCATAACTATTGTTTAGAACTTGGACAAGACATTTGGTGCTAAGAGGTGGTACTTTTGATTTGTCCAAGCTTAACCAACAAGGATGGAACTTTTGCATTTAAGTGTGCCATTAGGAACACTTGCTTGTTTGGAGAAGACTGACTAGACAATCGATCTCACAAGACTCTAACAGGCCACTCTCAGCACTGGTTCACTTGGAAACATACAAAGACAGGAAATACAGTAGGTCAGCAGGGCAGAATCAGGTGAGTGTCTTCAGTGGAGTCCTCACAGTAATCCATGTAGCAGTCTAGAATCTACTGTATGACATCTGTTTCCCTTTGGGGACAACTCAGGTTCCAAGGAATGAGACCACAATGATCTCGAGAGTGAGTATGAGTGCCCCTGTGTCTTAGAAGCCTCATCCTCCACAGGAGCCATTATCTCTAGTAGCAATTCTCTGGGCACAGCTTCCAGGGTCCCAGCAAGGGACCTGATCAGTTGTAAGAACTCACTACACTTAGGCAAGTCCAAAGTATCCCACCAGATACTTATAGTTCATTTACAGGCCTGTCAGTTCAGATGCAGTTTATCAATTAGATGTTATTTTTACTACAAGTAATGTTGCCTGGAAACACGGTTGACATGCCACCTTTACCAAGTTTCCAGAGTAACAGAGTAGAAAGTTAATTTAATTTGTCCACAGAGAAGGAGAACAGAGTTTTTAACCCTTTATTTACATCATGCTAGACAAATCTCAGACCCATGACATCATCCTAGCGGGTGGCTCTATCTGCATCTCCAAGCTTAGAAACTTAGAAATTCCTACAGGATTTTTTCAACAGGAAGAAATTGAAAAAAAGCATTAATCCTGATAAGGATGTTACTTGTGTTTGCAGGTATGTTGGCAGCCATCTTGTCCCTTGTCCAGAGATAAATTTGAAAATATTCAGGATTTACTGCTCTTTGACATCACTCCTTTTCCTTTGGTATTGAAACCACTGGTGGAGTCACAACTATTCTGATCAAGTGCAATATCACAACAGTTCATACAAAGCAGACTTAGACCGTCACCATCTACTCTACAATCAGCTTGGTGTGCTCATCGGGGTTTATGAAACTGAGTGAGCAATGATAAAGGATAACAACTTGCCAAATTTGAACTCACAGGCATCCCTCCTGCACCCTTTGGATTTCCACAAATTGAAGTAACTGTTGATATTTATGCCAATAGCATCTCAAATGTATTTGCTACAGATAAGAAATCAAGAAAAGAGAAGAAGATTAAAAAACTAATGTCGTAGTGTTTGAGCATGGAAAACACTGAGTATATGGTCCAGGAGGCTTAAAGGTACACAGCTGGAGATGAGAAGCAGAGAGGCAAAATAGCCCCTAAGAACTTGCATCAATCCTATGTTTTCAACAATAAGGCCACAGTGGAAGATGAGACATGTTGAAGAGAATCAAAGATGAAGTCAAACAGAAGATTCTTAAGAAATGCAATAGAATCATTGAATGGCTGGCCAAGAATCAGATTACTAAGAAGGAACAATTTAACTACAGCAGAAAGAGCTGGAGACAGTCTGAAACCCCAGCATTATCACAGTGTACCAGAGAGCAGGTACGATGCTAGGTGCTTTACTGGGGGCTCCCTGGGAGTGATGGCTTGCCTCTCTATAGGTGCCTCTTCTGGAACCATGACTGCAGAAATAGGCCAAGCTGACCAAAACACAAGATAGCACATTCCACAGAATCATGAAGTTTGAAGGACCCTAATTTGTAGGAAGTCAGTTCAGTAATAGTTTTAAAAAATCATATTTGAGCTGCTATTGAATATATTACTAGACATTTGAATACTTGAATATAGACAGGGAAAGAGGATATAACAGGTTCACTTTATCCATATGATAAATAAGTGGAAAGTGCTATTCGTGTCAGAGAACAAAGCTATTTTTAAATTGGCATTATTTGAAAAAAAAAAAAAAAAGCCCAGAGCACTTAGTGTAAGACTGCCCCTCCCCAGTTCCAAACACCTACCCCTTCCTATTTCCCATCACTTACAGCACTGCTGTCTTGAGACCACCAGGATTAGTCTCATTATGCTCTTTATCCCTGTTTATCAACAAAAGAAGTCCCAGATTCCCATGTCACCACTTGTCTACTGCATTCTAGACCCATAAGGCTCTGCATAGTCCCTATTTTGTCTTGTTCTCTCATGCCATCCCCCACCACCCCAGCTCCTGACACCTTTCTACTGTGCCCCTGGAGCTCTCTTTTTCAATAGCATCATCACATACAGCTTCAATCTTCTCTCTGAATGGACCCTTTACCTCTTTACTCTAACTAGAACCTGAATGTTCCATAAGGGCCCTATTTCTTCTGTAGGCCTCTTAAGTGGTAGATGTTTTCCCCACATCACTCATCCAGTGGACTTGGAGATGGAGTCTGTGTCCTTCTTGATACTCACTATCACTTCCACACTCTTTGCCCTCTGTCCTGTCTAAACCACTCTCCCTCAACTTTGAATTTCATGTAACGAGATGCTACCACCCTCCACCCTTTCTTGTTGCAGTCACCTACTAACTTAGATCACTCCCTCTCATTGCCTAAGGATTTTAGCTTGATTCACTCTTATTAACACTACTCTATCCTAATTATTAATGATTTCAAAATCTACACAGATGTTCCTTCTAACAGTGAGGCCTGTCGGTTCCTTGAATTCTTCTCCTCCAGTGATTTTTCTTTTACCCTAACTCAGTCACTCATTCTGAGGGACACACCCTATACCTTATCAATATTAACAACTCAAGCACTACAAAATCCTGCTGTTTAAGTATTTCTATCTCTGAGCATAATCTCCTATCTTTCCACTCACACCCCCTAGTACCTCAATCTCAACAATCCTTCAATCTTAGGACCTACCATCCATTGATCACACTACCCTTTCACTGTCCTTCAGCTTCCCCCTCCTCTCACTATGTCCTTCCTTAATTAGCTGAAATTTGATGATCAATTACTTAACCACTCCCTTGAATACATCTTTAATACACTTGCCCTCTCTCACTTCACATTATTTGCTTGGCTTCCCCTATCCTGGTTAAATCCAACTCTTTCTCTACACTCATATAACTGAATGTAGCTGGAGAAAGAAACACACAGCCATTGAGTATTGTTTTAGGTCAGGTCTCCTAGAAGCAGATCCTGAGGGAAAGATCTGTGTGCAAGTGACTTATTAAGGAAACGCTGGGAAACCAATAAGGAATTGGAAGAAGCAGGTCAGGAAAAGGCAGAAATTCAAGCAAGGGTATGATCTGAGACAAAGTTCCTTAGGGGGTAGTTTCAGCCTGATTTCACAGTGGGGAAGGGACTCTGAAGTGTAAGTTATACCTGAGAGTTGTCTTATCTCCAAAGCAAGAATGATGAGGATTTCATACTCCTGAACCCAACAGTCATTGGTTGAGGGCCATCTTGGGCACTACAACATTCAGGGCAAAGGAAGTTCCAGTAGCCCAAGGGTGGTCCAAAAAAGAGCCATACGTGCTGGCTATTGGAAGCAAAAGCCACCAAACCAGGGTATGCATAGAAACAGTAAAAAAGGATCAAAGAGAATCTGAGGAAAGTATCAATAATATCTACTAAAATAACTGATGCAGGGTCGGTGAGCCAAGGAGTCGAAAGAAAGATTTCTCAGACTCTCAAGGTCTGGTAGTGATGAGGACCAAGGCTGAACCAGGGAGAGAAGGCGAAGGCGTCCTGGCCTACATACCAATCCATATCATCCTCCGGGAAGTAGAGGATGTCCTGATCTGATTCAACCTGACTCGTATTCAAAGTTATAGGACAACCTGATAACCAGACCCCACCTGCACTAGGACCATTTTAACAACATTTTTACATAATCCTTCCTTTGTCTTATAAAGAAATAACTCACATACCTATGCCTTATAAGTTTAACCCTAACCCTCAACCCATTGCAGCTCTTCACTGCCCATGGGTCCTGTCTCCATGCTGCAGCTCTTTGCTGCCCATGGGTCCTGTCCCCATGCAACTCCATGCTATTCTCTGAATAAAGGAGCACTACTGCCAGACCTTGAGAGTCCAAGAAATCTTTCTTTTGACTCCTCAGCTCACCGAGCCTGCATCATTTCTTCTGGTGGCCCATATGGGGATCTTGCTTCATCGGCTTGTGAGCTTAAGTTCTGGTAAGTGCCCTTTTCTTCCTTGTGCCTTTCTTTTTTTCAAGGATGGATCTAAATTCACTTCTCCATAGGGAACTTTCTTGGACAGCTGTATGAATCCACATTTCCTGCCCATGGCTACTCTATGAGGCAAACCATGGCATTCAGCCTGAAGAGAATCAGTACCTTAAGCCTGAGGGTGATGAAGAATGAATTAACTCATTCCTTCCTGTCTCTAACATATAAATTTTACATGGGCATGAGTCAACCACTTAAGTCATTAGGACAGTCACCAATCTCCAAGACTCCTATGGCAGGTTTCTTTTCCTAAGGCTGGATTGTTATCCCTCCCTATGGCTCCTGACCACACTCTGAACTGCGGGAAAGTCCCAATCAGGACTCTGGTTCAAGGAAAGTACCAAACTCTAACTTTTGGTTGAGTATGGGAACCCCTTCTTGGGAGAATAGCTCCAGGACGCAATGGGGTAGAATGTCCCCAAGACTGGCGGAAAATTCTTCACTGTTTTTCTCTATTCTTTTATCTCTGGGACCATTCACTAGGCACCTATTACTGCTGGGCATAATAGAGAAGGTATACAAGGGATGCAATGCAGGGGCATGCCCCATCACCCCTTGCTATATAAACCCCAGAGGAGGAACTATGGATAGGACACTGTCCTAGGTTCAGGGGGGATTTTCAAGGTAATAGACCCTTTTAGTTTGTCTCTCTTAAAGTTACAGTGGCCATTTTGGTCTCCTTTTGAGCCTTGCAACTGAGAAACAGAGAAATCTTCAAAGAGTCAAAGGCTCCACCCTTGGGAGTCCCCACTCTGGTTTCTGGGCCTGATCACCCTGGCGACCCCACATGTGGCACCCTCTCTTGGTGGTTGACTCATTGAGTATTTTAGCCACCTACTGAGTCAGTTATGAGGATAGGAGACCTATGATTTATTCTGTGAACTGTCCTGCTGGGGTTGTGTACCCCAGCACAGGAATCGTTGTGTAACCCTTATCTTGATACCCCTCAGGAAGAGGCCATGAGGGTGAGGCCTGATCTCTTCTCCTTTGTCTGTCTCATTCATCACCTCCTCTATTGTCACCAAGTCGAGGTTAAGTTCAGGCTGGACCTGAGCAGAACCTGGACCTTCTGTAAAATTGAAAACTTGAAAACCTTTCGCCAGAGACTTAACTCCCAACCCTGGCACTGGGAGCCCCAGACCCCTGCCCACTCCAGGCCTTTGCCGCCTGCTTCCCTGGCTTGCTTTGTGCTGGCTCAGGGACTAAGTGCCCCGGCTGAGCAGGACTTGACTAAATCTTATAACTATATTGACAGCCGCAGTCAGGTTCTGCACTGTTCTCTAGCCCACCATCAGTTGGATACTGGCTTTATTGCCATGGGGAATGCCCCAAGCATCCCAGAGACTCACCTCTTGAGTGTATTTTAATTAACTGGAAACACTTTCAATTGGATGGGGTATGCCCCAGAAACTCCACCTTTGAGAAAACCTGAGGAGTTTCTCTGTGCCTTTGTGATGCAGTTGGACAGGCAGATCAACCTATAATGTCATTTGAGTTACAACCCAGTTTCTGAGAAACCAAGAGCAACTGTCCTTGTAAAATACTTGTAACTCTGGAAAAGCAGCTCTAGAGGTGGTTCAGGTTCCACCCCTTTCCATGATCTCAAAGAGCTTGCAAATCCTCTGGGGACTATCTAGCCCATCACTAATTCCTAAGACCGAGGGGGAAAAAAGGAAAAAATGGCCATAAGCCCTTGCCAAAAAATCTAGCATCCTGAGTGTCTTCTCCACAAATATTGGTAAAAAAGCTTAAAACAAAACTTGGATTCATAACTAGGGAGCTTTATATTACTGTACCTGATTCATGGCAGTAATTTTAAAAAAATAGCTGTAGAGATTCTGTATGTGTGTCTATGTACATTATATGTGTGTGGTATTTTACCTCCAACGGTATGACCAAAACTAAGAGCTCTAATTGCCTTAAAGTAATCCCTTACATTAATTCTAAATGTAGCAGAAATTAACCCAATGTCTTTCAAGTTAATGTGATGTGATTAACCTTTGGTAATGAAAGCTTGAGTTTGTTCATTTGATTGAAATGTTTCTTTTGACTCCTCAGCTCGCCGAGCCTGCATCAGTAGTAGTGCTCTTTTATTCAGAGAATAGCATGGGGACGGGACCCATGGGCAGTGAAGTGCTGCAAGCATGAGGACAGGACCCATGGCAGTGAAGAGCTGCAACGTGTTGAGGGGAGGGCTAAATTTATAAGGCATAAGTATGTGAACTATTTCTTACTAGACAAAGGAAAGATCATGTAAAAAAATCGTTAAAATGGTATCAGGGGAGGTGGGGTCTTGTTATCATGTGGTCATATTAACTTTAGATACGAATCAGGTCAGGACATCCTATACTTCCCAGAGGATAATATAGATCGGTATGTAGGCCAGGACACCTTGGGCTTCTTTCCCTGGGGCAGCCTTGATCCACATCATAACTATTCTTGTTTCAAATTCATGACCATGAACCTCAAAGTGAATCCTGCCTGGCAATCATAATATATTTCCTTAGCCTGTTTATTCTCCCATGCTCTTAGATGACTGTTTCACAATTTCTCCTCTCTTCAAATCTCCAACACCTTTTCCTCCATCTTCACACTCAGCTGATTACCTAGCTTCTGATTTCACTGAAAAAATAGGAGCAATCAGATGAGAACTTCCACAAGCTTACACTGCCATATCTACTGCCTGCAAGCATTTGTACCCAGATACTGTGTCTTCCTGCAGAGTCTAGAAGAATCTTCACATCCCTGTCTAAGGACAAGCCCTTCTGTAGTGAACTAGATCCCAGCCTACTCGAGGACTTCATTCCAGCCCTCTCTCCTGCACAAATTTTTCTCTGTCTTCTGTATCACTGCCATTAGCATACAAACATGCTGCTATTTTATTTTTCAAAGACTTCTCTTGACCTCACCTCCCCCTCTACTTAAAACATTTATATTCCCCTTTGTTGAAAAACTCCAGAGTTGTTTATACTCCCTGCTCCAGTTCTTCTCCTATCTTCTCTTAAATCCATTTCAATCAAGCTTCATTCCTATCTTTTCACTGAAACTACTTTTTCAAGGTCACTAATATTGCTATGGTATCAAGCCATGGTTTTCCCCTACCTCTCTGGCCACTCCTCAGACTTCTTTGCAGGTTTCTCCTTAATTCTTCAACTTCTTACTATTGGGGTGCCTCGGACTAAGTTTGTAGACCTCCTCTTTCTTTATATAGACTCATTTTCTAGGTAAGTTCTATGATCTCATGGCTTTAAATACCTTCCTATGTCAAGGACTTCCAAATGTATATGTCTAGTCCAGACCTCTGCCCTGAACTCCAGACTCAGATAGCCAACTGCTTACCATGTACATCCACTTGGATGTCTAAAAGGCATCTTGAAACTTAACGTCCCAAAACTAGAGTTCCTGATATTTCCTCTACAGATCTGCTTCTCTACAGACATCTCTATTTCATTTCATGGTAACTCCATACTCCAGTTACCAAGACAAAAATGGAATACTATTTTTCTCTTCTCTTCTTTTTCTTTCACACCCCACATGTGATCAGTCAGTAAATTCTTCAAAAATAAACCCATAATATGACCACTTTGCACCTATTCTACACTACCATCCTGGTCCATGCCACTAATACCTCTCCACTGGATCACTGTAATATACTCCAAACTGGTCTCCTTGTCTCTGCTCCCTTCAATCAAACACAACAGGCAAAGAGATTGTTAAAAAAAGACAATCACATCCCTCCCCTGCCCCCAAACCCCTAATCTCTCCCCATCTCAACTCAAAGTAAAGGCCAAGGTCCTTCTTATGGCCAAGAGGGCCCCCCTGTTGCCCTCGCTTATTCTATTCCAGGCACACTGGCTTGTATTCCCTCAACACACTGGGCATACTCCACCTTCAGAGCATTTGCACTTGCTGTTTCCTCTGCCTGGAACACTCTGCCCCCAGATAGTAACATGGCTCACATCCTCATCTCCTTCAAGTCTTTGCTGAATGCCAACGTCTCAAGGAGGCCTTCCTGCTCCCTCCCCTAAAACATTTCCTATTCTCCTTTATTTCTCTCCATAACACATATCACCTTCTCCTAAACTGTAATATTTAGAAGGTGATCTTATTTATTTTCTGTCTTCTCCAAATAGAATGGAAGTTCCAAGAAGGCAAGACTTTTTGTTCGTCATATCCCCAGTGTTTGGAACAGTGCCAGGCACATATTAGGCACTTAGCAGCAAATCGTAGGTTTTGTCGTATCAAACTATATAATGCTTTCATTATTGTTTAATTCTAAATATTTTGTATTTCCAAGATGATTTAATTTTTGCAAATTCTAAAAATAAATTCTGCATAGATAAAAATGAATATTTAAAAAATTTGTAAAGCATAAAGAATAATGCACTAAACACCAATGTTCTCACTACCCAGAGAAATGATCATATCTCTGAAGCCCTCTGTGTGCCCCTCCCCTCAGAGTAACTACTGTCCTGATTTTTAAATTTATCATTCCCTTGAAGTTTATCTCCATAACAATATATTGCTTATTTGTCCATTTTTTGATTCTGTGTTGTCCTGTACTGCTGCAGCTGAGTCATTTTCACTGCCGTATGGTATTCCATCATATGAATATACTACAATTTATTTATCCATTCTACTATTGATGAACATTGTGTTATTTCCTCTATTTTTGCTATTCCAAACGGTGCAATGAACACTTTTATAGATTATCCCTTGATACCCTAGTACAAGAATTTCTCAAGAGTATACACCTAGGAATAGAATTGCTGTGTCATGGGGTATGTATATCTTCCAATCTCCATCTTTACATGATCATGCCAAATTGTTTTCTAAGGTAGTTATACCAATTACTAATTCACACTCCTACCAATAGTGGATATGAGTCCCTATTGCGCTATATCCTGACCAATGCTTGATATTGTCAGATTTTTTAAAAAAAGTCAATATGGTGGTGTGAAATGGTGTCCTGTCATTTTAATTTGCATTTCCCCAATTACTACCATGTAATGAGGTTGAGCATCTTCAAGTCTTTTGCCCATTTTTCTCTTGGGCTATTGTACTTCTTTATATATTCTGGATATTAATCTTTTATCCATTATATACATCGCAAATATTTTCTTTTGTAGTTTCACTTTCTTTACGGAATCTTTCAGTGAAAATTTATCAATCATTTCATTTATGGTTTGTGCTTGTCTTTTTAAAGATTTTCTTCTCTACTCCAAAGTCATAAACATCATTTCCTACATGTCTTCCAAAGGTTTATAGTTTTGCGTTTAACATTCAAGTCTGTAATTCACCTGGAAATGCATGAGGTAGAGTAAGGAAAGGGTCTAATTTCAATTTTTTCATACAGATAACAATTATCCCTGTATAACTTATTGAAAAGTCCTTCTTCCCCTCCCCGCCCCCCAACCACTGATTCTCAATGCCAGCACTATTACATATTAAAGTTCTATAATACGCGGGGCTTTCTGTGGGCTCTCTATTGTATTTGTCTGTCTGTCTCTGTGCTAATATCACGCCATATTAATTCTAATTTCCTACTTTGGTTCTTCTTTAAGAGTGTTTCTGCTGTTCTTAGCCCTTTACTCTTGCACATAAAATTTAGGAGTAATTTTTCAAATTAGAGAAAAAATTAAGATTTTGATTGCCATTGCAGCGAATCTATAGATAAGTCAGGGAAAAAAAGAAATTTACAACATTGAATTTTCCTATTTATGAATATGGCGTCTCTCAATTTATTCAATTCTTTTTAAGGTCCTAACAGTTTTATAATTTTCTTTACAAAGGTCTTGCACATATTTTATTAGATTAATGTTTAGGCAATTTATATTTCTGATGTTCTTATTAACTATATCTTTTTGAAAATTACATTTTAACTGGTGCTAAAGTACAGAAATGCAATTGATTTTTGCATACTGAACTTTGATAAACTCTATTATTATCTGTAGATCATTGGTTCTTTAATCCATGAATCAGTTAGTTTCTAAACATGTATTTGCTAGCTGCCTTTCTTCTGTTGATTTCTAAACTTTCCACATTTATATTCTGAAAAAAAATTTTTTCTAATGATTGACACTTTAGAATTCTTGAAACTTCCTTTGTGGTCTATTATGTCTTCAATTTTCATAAACTTTTTCATATGTCCTGGAAATAAATGTGTATTCTCTGTGGGATAGTTCCATACATACATATACACTATTTATGCCACAACTAATTCCATTTATCAAGCACAATCCTGGTTTATTTAACATTCTACTTAATTCAGAATTAAGTATCTTTCACTTAGATAATTCTCCAACAAACATAGGAAATAAATATGACTATCTCCATTTTGCAAAGGGAGGACTCAGTGCTCAAACGGTTTAAGTAACTTGTCCCAGATTTCCACAGCAAGTGCAATAGTTGAAATGTGGACTTTGATTGTGGTTTGTTACAACACAAAGCTTCTAGGCTAGAAACCTCAGCTATTTTTTATCTCAATTTCCTTCTCCTTAATCCTCCAATATCTATTGGGACACAGGCCTTTTAATTCTACACCCCCAAATTCTCTATGATCCATCTCCTTTACCACTATTTTTATTTTCACCGAAATCAGTAGTCAAGGAATATAAATTATCAGGATTACTCAGAACCGGCACTTATTTACTACAGATTAGGAAACTAGCTCTCAGAGAGTTTACATAACGTATTTAAATTCCTATTAAGTGGCAAATCTGATCTTCTGGAAGCCAGGACTGTTTCTACAGCTCTGTGTTTATCAAAATACTATTCTTATCATAAAGTTTATTTTTCAATTTATTTTCTATTATAAAGTATCAGATTAGAGCCAAATTCACGATAGGGTACAGTTCTCAGGATCGTCATCCAGTTCCATTCCCTCACTTCAAAAAGAACTAAAACCTAAAGTGGTTCTGTGATTTAATAAATGGAAGATCTACAATTAGAATTGATTCCCCAGCTTATGCCATTAATTCGGCCTCAGAGAATACGCCAAATGTAAGGAATAACATCTGCGTCGCAGAAAAAAGTTCTAACGGCTATAGGACAAAAGTTGAGGGAAGGCCTCTTTATGTCCCACAGAACTTCCAACCTTAATTGCCTCGGTGAATCCTTGAGGTACGTAATCGCATCCTTTAAAAAAGATTCTTTCTCATAGTCGGAATCGTGAATGTTACCGTGCTTCCACTATGGCCCTAGAATTGGCGACCGGGGATGTCAGCTCCCGCCTGCAGAGTGCGCCGTTATTGCAGGAAAAGAAACCCAGACCGGAGAAACTGGGAACCCACCCAGGGACAAAGGAAAAAAAGCACAAGGCACTTATTTGTTTCTGCTGGAAGAGAAGGCTGGCCTCGATACCTGTACTGGGCCACGGTCAACTTGGCCTCGGGCTCGGCCCCGGCCCGGAAGCCGGGCAGGTGCTGGTTTAGGTAGTTCTCCAGGGACCTACAGTCGAACTTGTGCTGAGACAGCACTTCAATCGTCTCGGGCTCCCGCGCAACATCCGTCTCCATCACTGCCGCTGCCCCTCAGGCCGCAGAAACTAGGGCTCTCTAGAGCTCAGACACCTCTGGCCGGGGGAGAGCCACTCTCTGTCCCGCCCCGGGCTGAGGCTGAGACACGCCCAGGCGGAGGCGGTCCGGGCGGCTCCAGCCAATCACAAGTCCCCAGGCGCAGTTGCTAACCAGCCGAATCCGTATTTGGCATACGGAAATACCAAAAGGGCATCGGGTGTGTTCGGATTTAAACTTTTCAGTCAGCCTCGGAGTTGCAGGCCTCAGTTTTAAAGAACGCAGAGCCACGTTAGTCTCTTCGGGCAAATAAGAACACAGAGACCTTTTCCACCTCCAAATTTAACGCGCCGACAGGCGGAAGACCTAGCGGGTCCGGTTCAGAAAAGAGCCCGCCGTGCCCACGAGCCCGGGAATAAAAGATCCTGGCGTTTCTCCTGGCCGCCCGGTAGGAAAGGCAGCATCGCAGGCTGCCAGCTCCGGACAGTTATGTCCCGAGCCCGTCTGCGGCCTGGTCACTTAGGACCGGGCGAAGAAGGAAGCTCAGAGGGGCGGGTTTTTCCTGACGGGGAGCAATGACTGCAACGTACCGGAAGCGGGACTGTGGGAGGCCCGCTGGGGCGGAGGAGACGTGGCTGGCTGTGAGGGGCTGAGAGCACTTCCCCGGGCTTTTGGGCTGGGGAGGCCGCCCCTCGGTGCCTCCTCACGTATCCTCGCTGGCCCAGCAGGCCTAGCAGCGTGGGGCGGCGACGGCGGCGGCGGCCGGGGCTGGGAGCGTTGGCGGCCGGGGTCCCAGCCATGGCCGAGGCTGTGGAGCGGCTGCAGCAGCGGGTAGAGGAACTGGAGCGGGAACTGGCCCAGGAGAGAAGGCGGCGGGCCCTGGGGGGCGGCGACGGAGGAGGCGGCCGGGCCCGCATCGAGAAGATGAGCCCCGAGGTGGTGGACTCCAACCCCTACAGGTGACCTGCGTCGCGGGTCGGAGGGGGGCGAGGTCACGGGCTTGGTGGGGTCCAGAATGAGGTGCGCTCCCCTACTCTCCAGCTCACACCTCTCTTTTCCTGTTCTGGGGGTCCTGTTTCCAAACGAGCAAGACCAAGTCTTAAAACTGGTCAAAAGATGTTCTTTCTCTTTTTAAAAAACCCCAGTGAATCAGCCATATGTGCTGCTCCTGTGCCTGCTGGGGACACATCCGGTTTCCTACCGCCCCAGCCTCTTCTAGTGTACCTCGCTCTGCAAAAAACTGATAGTAATAACTTTTAGAAGATGACATCAAATCTAAAACGTGCTAAGCATAAACTATGATTTTCATAAAGGCTTCTCAGTGTTACTTAAATTGGGGGCGTGGTGGAGAAAGCTGGATTCCCTCTAAAGCCATTCGACTTTGCCAGTCCTGTCCGCTTCTCTCCTTTCTTGGAAGATTTGCTAATTCAGCAGGCCGAATACAGCGCCGTGGTTAAGGGTCAGCACTCCAGAGCCAAAACTGATGGAATTCATAATCCCAACTCTTAGTAGCTGAGTACCTTTCAGTACTCTAAACATTTAGTACTGTATTTTCTATCTCATTTGCACCATCTGTTTATTAAAATGCTACATAGGCGATGGCTCTTGTCCCCCCAGCTCTACTAGTACATGGAAATTTAATAAAGGTCAGCCTTAATTTTTAGAATTGTTCGTTCAGCAAATATTTAGCACCTTTTCATCTCCAGCTCTCCTGGATGATATTTTCTACCATTTGTTAAGTATTTTTATGCACAGACATTGAGGATACAAAGTAGACATGGTCATTTCCTTCCAGAGATTACCAGATGAGTGTGTGAGAGAGAGAAAGGTAAACATGAGATTACAAGACAGAGTTGTAAGAATTGTGATAAAGTACTGGATATCGAGATACATAGGAGAGAGGTTTGTAGGTGCTCAGCATCATTTTAACTGCATCAAGTGATATAAAAGAAAGAAAGCCCCTGACCTTCAAAGACCTTTTACTTTAGTTTGAGAGACTCAATGGTTGTGGAATAATGATCAACAAACACAAGTAATGTAAAATTATGTGGTATAGAATATAATTATAAGCATGTGGGGAAAATGGAGAGGCGAGCAGAGGCTTTAAAATGGGAAAACCTGGTTTCAAATACTGGCTCAGAAACCCAGCTCTGAATACTTGTCTGCCCCTTAGCTGAACCTGGGCATACAATAAGTGCTAACTAAAAGTGGACGTCATCCATTTGGGGCAGAGGCCACGAGTGAGTGGAATTGCAGCCATGAGATTATTCTTGATGCTTAACATTAAATGTGAGTGTTAAAACATTAAATATTTACATATACTAAGAAAGCGTGGAAAATGTTGAAGTTTCGCTTTGACCCATTTCATCTAGACACTTAACATTTAAGTCAGTAGTCTCAATCTTGTGTATACCTTACGTCTGAGGTGCTTTTAAAAAAAAAAACTTGTTGCACAGGCTACACCTGGGAGGGTAGTCAGGCATCGGGGCTTTTAAAGCTGCCCAGGTGACTTAGTTTCATTTGGTAAAAGCCAGCTGAAAGATTTCTCCTCTTTTAAAGAATGAGTAATGATTGAGTTTTTGTGTTTGTTTCCTGTGATGATGTCTGTGTACCTGTATCACTATTAATTAAAAGATTGTAAACTTTAAAACATTTTTTTCTTTGTTTTAAGCCGCCTGATGGCATTGAAACGAATGGGAATTGTAAGCGACTATGAGGTATGATAGGCCTTTTTAAGTTTTGAAGATGATTTCAGTAAATGGAAATTTTTGATGACATTTTTGATAACCCACACGTATATAATTTTGCATTTCACAGAAAATTCGTACCTTTGCTGTAGCAATAGTAGGTGTTGGTGGAGTTGGTAGTGTGACTGCTGAAATGCTGACAAGATGTGGCATTGGTAAGGTAAAAATATTTCTCTTTGCCTATCATATAGGGAACCTACTCACTTCTGAAGTAAATCAGGTACAATTAGGATTCTTTTCTCATTAATAATTGTTTATTGATTTGTGGTGTTTTTATTCAGATTATTCTTTCTGCCTGAGGGAGTTAAGACATAACCCTATCAAAATGGAAGCTGATATTGTTGCTAATTAAACAAGGACTACCTAATTGTGTTCAGGAACTTGTTCATTTGGGGTAATATATAAACATTTTGGATTTAAGTGTTTTAGGTATAGAAGCTTAGGAAAGAAGGCAGTTAAATTGATAAAGTGTGTGAATAAAACACTGAAACATCTAACAAATGTTTTTTAAACACACGCTTTATACAAGACAGACTAGAAAGCATATACATTTCTTCCTCTTGAAATTGAAGTAGGGAATACTCCAGATTTTTTTTTAACCCATACGTTTTTTCACTTGTTTCTAAAATTGATTTAGATTGTGGGTAGGAAGAAGTGACCTTATACCAGAAATCAGTCTACCAGTCTTAGATTTATAAAGCCAAAGTCCATGATGTTAGATATGTAGTGGCTGAACACATAAAATTTTCCACAATTATAAACCCTTTAATTTGTCATTTTGATAAAGCAAGCATTTTCCCACACAGTTTATCAATGCTTTTTAATATGTTGGTCCACTCCATGACCCAAATTCTTAAAAGAAAGTGGTTTCAAAGTTGGCGTTCATTTACCAGTATAGAAAAGATAACACCAAAATACTAAAGATGTTTATTAACATCTTAAAGTCTTTTGAGAGGTTTACAAAAGCCAGCCAACAATTGCTTATAGCTGACATAAGTACCCTGGCTCATTGACCAACGATAGTAGAGATCATGGAGATCTGTGATTCTCGTGTTTGAGTATATATCAGAATTACTTAGAAGGCTTGTTAAAACACAGATTGCCAGACCGTACCTTACTGGTTTTGATTCTCTAGGTTTCAGGTGGACCTAAGAGTTTGAATGTCTAACAAGTTCCCACAATTTCTTAAAGTGTCCCAGGGACTATAAGAACTGCTGGATCCTTGCTACTCAAAAGTCTGTTCCCTGAAGTAGTAGCATCAGCATCTGCTTGTTATAAATGAAGACTGCCGGGCCCTATCCCAGACATGCTAAATCAGAATCTGTATTTCAACAAATTGTCCAGTTGATTCATATGCATGGTAAAGTTGGGGAAGTGCTCCTGTATTGCTAACAAGCTCCAGGTGATGCTGATGCTGCTAGCCCAGGCCACCATTTTGAGTAGTAAGGATTCAGAACAGTGGTTATCAAATATTGCTATAATTAGAATCACCTGGGAAGTTGAAAAAAATTCTGATGTCTGGACTGCACCCCATAATAGGTTAAACAGAATCTCTGGGCATGAGACCTAGACATCTGTATTTTTTAAAACTCCCTGGGTGATTCCAAAGTACACTCAAGTTTGTCAGCTAAAGATCTACATAGGTGAGTTTCAGAACTCTTTCTTCAATATGTAAAAGCGATAAACAAGAAGCTAATTCATAGGGTTAAGTAGGGAAGTGGAGGGTTCGAGACCCATAGCCTGCTTCTTATCCCTGAAAGTTTCTGAAATCCCCAGGGCACCCTGGATCACCAGATCTAGATCAGCTGCTTTATTTTACAGGTGAGGATACAGGCCTAAAATGTGAAAGTGACTTACGATCAGAGCTAATTAGTGGCAGTTACAACTCACACCTCCTGTCCCCAAATTTAGGATTTCTTGAAACTTACTCATAAACCAGCTGTGAGGCTGAAACTCAAATTTGGTACTTAGTCTGACCTAATAAATTGTTGAATGAGTTTAAATGAACCATATTTTGGAGACTCTCAGTAGGGTTAGAAAATTATCATAGAGTGCATAAGTGATATATTTTCTATCAAGATATTAAGGTTTACCTAGGTGTTTTTATGGGCTGGGTTAATTTCTTTTAGTTTCCGTATTGAGAAGAAAATCCCATTTTTGTTTTTATTGTTAAATTTAGGATACTGAGAATTGTATTAGAAAGTCACAGAATTTTAGATCAAGGAGAGGACCTTGGAAATCCTTGAGTTCTTACTGATGTTCTTACTGATGAGAAATAGAATCTTTTGGCCATTTAAAAATTGTGTGTGTGACAAATGCTGTCATACCTAAACATATAGCAAGAAATAACAATTAATTGGTTGGTTAGAAATTCTATTTGGAATAATGTTTTAGCCATGGCATGGGTATGTATAGTGTTATATTCACAAAAGGAGTCATGTTTTACTAAGCTTTAAGTTATGACATTTATCTTATTTAAAAATTTCATTTATCTAATGGTTCTTCGCTTTTAGCAAAAATCAGAGTGAGGTAGGAATTTTGACCAGTTTTTAAAAATTGGAATGAACATTAATTTCTCAGCAAATTGGTTAGAAAGGCAGTACAGCAGTGTGGTCAGGGTGCCAATGCTGGATTGAGAATGCCTGAATTTGGGTCCCATTTCCACTGTGTATTAACTGAGTAGCTTTTGGGCAAGTGCCCTAGTTGTCTCATTTCTAACAGGATAATAGTATCTGTGTACTTACCTCAAATGAGCATTAAATGAGTTAATATATGGCACCTAGTGCTTCAGAGTTAGCTGTTATTACTGTCAAACTGGTAAACCCGTCAAATGTAAAGCCCGATAGTTTATTCTCTGTTGTTTTTGGTTTGTTTTTTGGTATGTTTTTCATTAGAATACCACTGTTTTCATTTTAGTTGCTACTCTTTGACTATGACAAGGTGGAACTGGCCAATATGAACAGACTTTTCTTCCAGCCTCATCAAGCAGGATTAAGTAAAGTTCAAGCAGCAGAACATACTTTGAGGTAAATGGAATAGTAGTTAAAGACCATATTTAGTAAAATCTTGCTTTGTGTATTTGGTATAAGGTAGCTTAATGTATAAATGGACCTGAATTTTTCTCTATAAAAATTCAGGCTTCTCTTGTATAAAAAATTCTCTTGCCTCTTAGATCTAGATTGGCAACCTTTTCTGTATAGGGCCAGATAGTAAATATTTTAGGCTTTTAAATGATCTTTGACTCTTTTAGTTGTTTTTCCTGCTTTCTTGTACTATTCCTCTAGTAGTTTTTATAATCATTCCCTTTTTCCCTGTTAGGAACATTAATCCTGATGTTCTTTTTGAAGTCCACAACTACAATATAACCACAGTAGAAAATTTTCAACATTTCATGGATAGAATAAGGTAAAATTTTATTTATGAATATTTTGTACAATGTCCTGGTCAGTTAAACAAGTATCATTAGAAAATAAGACTGATTAATTCAATGATTTGGTAGATGACATATTTTTGTTTTTAAAAGTTAATTTTTGTGTGATTTTTATGTATTAGGAGCTCAGTAAAAAGTATTATGATATAACAAGAGAGCCTCAATTATAAGTTCTGTGTTCTAGATTATATTTCTGTTTGAAAGTGGGTTTCTGCACACTGTCAATACCACTGAAATATTAAATTGTACTCAATTAGCTTTTAACTTTTACTGCATTTACATTTATAGTGAAATATGAATAAAAGTCTGAAAGCTGATAGAGAAATGGTACTTTTTGTGAACAGACTTTATACTGCTTGCACCCTTGTACAAGAAGTACTGTAGTATCATTGACATATTCATAATACTTACTCAATACTCTATATACTGGATCTTTAATATTAAATACTTTTTATGTCATAATTATACTCAAACATTTACTCAAAGAATAAATGTGTGACTGAGCAAAGTCTGATTAGAATGTGTTTTGCGTCCTGATTTTTTTTCAAGTAAAATTTATTTTCTTTGCCTAGTAATGGTGGATTAGAAGAGGGAAAATCTGTTGATCTAGTTCTTAGCTGTGTGGACAATTTTGAAGCTCGAATGACAATAAACACAGTGAGTATTCCGATTGTGTAAGGTGTTACACTCGTGGATTTATCTGTTTTCCTGTATAGTCTATCAGTATGTATTCTCTATCCTAAAAATAGTTCCCTATTTAAAGCCTTTTATAATGTGTGTTATTTATTTTTTGTGTTCTGTTAGCATTCTTTTGAAATTTATTCTAATAGCTATGGTACCTATCTAGCTTTGCTTCTGTGGCATATGTTTCAGTATCCTACTCTTTCTTATGCCAATAGAGGAAACTATAAAATAGCAGATACTTGTGGTGTACGATTTTTAAAATGAATATCTTATACTTTCTTATTCTTGGTCAGAATTGGTTTTAACTTTTGTTAATTTATTTTTAAGTAAATGTATAAAAATGTATAAATTGCCTACAAACATAGTTTCTCAAAAATAAAACTGAATTCTTTTTCTTTTGGATTATTGTATTTTCAACTTTTCAACTGGTTTTTGTTGAAATTATTTTAGAAAAATGAAGTTTTACATTAATAAAAAATCCAACGAACTGTGGCTCAGTTTAATTAGATATTTATTGACTGCTTACTTGAATGCTATCAGTTTACTTTTTAAATAGAGAGTGGCAATTGCCAAGGAATTCCATTTACAGCTTTGCTCTTTTATTCTGAAAATTAAGTTTTAAAAACCCTTGGTAGTCCATTTAGTGAAATCCCAGTTTTTTATGAAAAGAACTTATGATAAATTATTTCTTGCTCTTTTATGTTCTTGTGTTTTCACGTATTTCTACTAAGGCTTGTAATGAACTTGGACAAACATGGATGGAGTCTGGGGTCAGTGAAAATGCAGTTTCAGGGCATATACAGCTCATAATTCCTGGAGAATCTGCTTGTTTTGCGGTATGTATGTGTGATTCATTTTGGGTTATTTTTCACTGTTAAGTAGAGTTCCTAGGGGCATTGAAAATGTATTACAATTCAAAGAAAAAACAAACTTTGAACGTGATGGACCGCTGTTCGGAACATCTTATACTTTTTCCCCCTTTCTGTTGAGATGTATTTTCTTTTATTCTTTTTCATGTAGTGTGCTCCACCACTTGTAGTTGCGGCAAATATTGATGAAAAGACTCTGAAGCGAGAGGGTGTTTGTGCAGCCAGTCTTCCTACCACTATGGGAGTCGTTGCTGGGATCTTGGTACAAAATGTGCTAAAGTGAGTGAGGGCTCATTTTTCTGAATTGTCTTGTTTGCTTTTGATAAAAATAAATATATTCCATGAAGCATTTCAAATATTAGAATTACCAGCTAAGTATTTCATTTAGTTTTTTAAAATTTAGTTTTAAATATACATATATTTTTAAGTTTTATATATATAATGTGTGTATATTTTTATTTATATATAAATAATGTGGTATTTAATTTATATATTAATATTACATATATTAATACATGTTTGTGTTACTCTCTGCATTTGGAATACCTCTTGTTCAGTGGTACAGTGGCATTAATGTATTCATTTATGAAGCATTAACCAAGTGATTTAAATCTCTGCAGGTTTGACCAAAGGGTGTAGAATTAGGCATAAATGCACTTGCTTCCACTATCTTGATTGAACTCTTAATAAAAATAATATAAATGTGATTGAATATTAACCAGGGTAATATCTCTGCTATCCAAAAACAGATATCCAGCAACCATACCATCTAAACTATAGCTAAAAAGGACAGAAGTTTCTTTGAAGCTAAAATTAATGTCAAAGAGTTTTTGAACCAACTCACACCTTATTAAAAGCAGAACCCCTTTAAGTGTTCCCTAAACTAGGCTGTTTTTATCCCACTTTACAACTGTAGTAAAGTTAGTTATTTTTCGTAAGCCTCCAAACTAATAAGAACAAAGTGCCGCACAATACAGGGAGGCATTCTGATATCAGAAGTGTCAGCTGCTAGCAGGGAAATTGTAAAAAGCATACTTAAGAATGCTCAAGGCAACTACCTAAGGCTATTTCATAGAAGAGTAAATAACCTGTGTAAACTTCAGTAGGCCCTATCTAAACAAAACATTTTATAGTATGATACAAAAAAGGGAGAAAAAAAATTTATGGCTACAAAGTATTCTCTTATGGATGTGTCATATTTAGCCAGCCTTCTGTTGATGGACATAGCCAGCCCTGGTGGTCTAGTGGTTAAGATTCAGCACTCTTACCTCCATGGCCCAGGTTCGTTTCCTGGTCAGGGAACACAATACCTGTCTGTTGGTTGTCATATTGTGGCAGCTATGTGTTTCTATGATGTTAAAAGCTATGCCACTGGTATTTCAAATACCGGCAGGGTCACCCATGGTGGACAGGTTTCAGTGGGGCTTCCAGACTTAAGACAGGCTAGGAAGAAGGACCTGGCCACCCACTTCCAAAAAAATTGGCCACGAATAGCAGTGGAGCATTGTCTGATATGGCACCAGAAGGTGAGATGATGGCACAAAAAGGCCAGGCAGGGTTCAGCTTTGCCATACACAGGATCATTAGGAGTCAGAATCGACTGCACAGCACTAAGAACAACTACTGATGGATATTTAGGCTACTTAACAGATTTTTTTGCTATTATGAAAAATGCTGCAAACAACATCTTGCATATATCTTTGTATACTAGAGTTTTGTGATGTGGATTTTTTTTTTTTGGTGAGGATGGCGGCCCTGAGCTAACATCTGTAGCCAGTCCTCCTCTTTTTGCTTGAGGAAGATTGTCACTGAGCTAACATCTGTGACAATCTTCCTCTGTTTTGTATGTGGGACGCTGCCACAGCATGGCTTGACAAACGGTGTGCAGGTCCGTGCCTGGGATCTGAACCCGCAAACCCTGGGGCTGCCAAAGCTGAGTGTGTGAACTTAACCCCCACACCATTGGGATGGCTGCCAGTGTGGATTTTTAAAAGTGGAATTTCTGAGTTTATGCAATATTTATTTTCATAGATATTACTACATTTTTCCTTCAAAAGGATTGTACGTTTCCATCAGTGTAGGAGTACCTGGTTCACCCACACCTTTGATAACATTGAATATCATCAAACTCTTTAATCTTTATCAATATGACAGGTGAAAATTGGGCATCATTTTAACTTTCAGTTACTTGTGAAAAGAGTTGAGCACTTATATTTTTCTGTGAATTGTTTGCTCATATTCTTTGCTCAGTTTTTGTCTTTCCTTGTATATATTAAGAACATGCATTTGCAAATACTTTGTGTTATTTATCTTTTGCACATGATTTTTCCTCTCTATATAAGCTTCTAAAAGAAATCAGATTTGACTAGAAGGGAGCATAAGGGAGCTTTATGGCATATTGGAAATGCTCTGTATTTTGATCTGGTAGTGATTACATGGGTGAATACTTTTGTAAAATTTTATTGAGCTGTACATTTAAGATTTTAAACTTTACAGTAAGTTATATATAAAAACTTTAAAAAGTTAAAGTAGTTGGATTTAGCACCACGTCTCAGGGATTTTTAATATACACTTCTTCCACATTTTAACCTCTCTGAAGTCAATATGCTTCTTAAAGTTGTTGACACGTCATAGTTTAATTGGCAGCATTTTATCTTTATTAGAGGTTCAAAAAATAATAGTGCATTCTACGGTTGATGAAATGGAGTAATCTTTTCTTTCCTTCATTCCTTCAATAAATATTTACTATGAGCCAGACCCAGTAACAAGACAAAAAAATTGTTTTCTTGGTTGCTTGTTAAAAAAATCATTACTTCAAAATCATTTTTTAAAAATTAATTTCTTCTAATACTTCTATGGGTTTATTTATTTAAGTCTACTTTGCTTTATTTTTCTAGGTTTCTGTTAAATTTTGGTACTGTTAGTTTTTACCTTGGATACAATGCAATGCAGGATTTTTTCCCTACTATGTCCATGAAGCCAAATCCTCAGTGTGATGACAGAAATTGCAGGAAGCAGCAGGAAGAATATAAGGTATGTGTCAATCTGTCAGAATGTATGAGATCGTATTGCATAGGACAAAAACTTAAGAAGGAACAATTATTTAGATTTGCAGTGCAAGATAAATGGATTCTGGATTTTTTAAAGTTTTCATTTATTCACTGTGCTTCAAAAATGAAAATTCTGTTCAAAGTCCTTTCTTGCTTTTGGTAAGATTAAAGAGCTTGTCTGAATTCTTGATTAATGCTTCAGAGAACTGAGAATGAGTGAAAACACTTTGACACTGTTTGATTTCTAAAGAAAAAGGTGGCAGCACTGCCCAGACAGGAAGTTGTTCAAGAAGAGGAAGAGATAATACATGAGGACAACGAGTGGGGTAGGCATTCTTTCATAAATTGAAACGGCAGCGTAAAACATTATCTTTTATGGGAGGGAACCTAATTATAATTAAGATTATACAAATTTTGAATAATTATTGCTCATTAAGTTCCTTAAAAAACTGTTATAAGATCAAATTTAATTCTATAGGTATTGAGTTGGTATCTGAGGTTTCAGAAGAGGAACTGAAAAACTCTTCAGGACTAGTTCCTGACTTACCCGAAGGAATCACAGTGGCATATACAATTCCCAAAAAGGTACATCTGAAATCTGATTTACCATAAGCAAATATCTTATAAGAGAAAATGTCTGTCTTCTCTCATCTTCATCCTGCTTTATAATGCCAATGCAGTATTTCCTGTTTCAGATACTTTACACTGTAGGTATTAAGATGTGTGAAAGAGAGACGTACTCTGTGTTAATATGGAAATATACACAACACATTTTAAACTGTTTGAAAATAGACATAAAATAGTTTTGTTCACTCATTAATGAATCAAGTGAAATAGATTTTTATTTTAACGAAGATAATCATTTTTACATATTGATAGTTTTAGCCACAATACCATTTAAAAATACCACTTTAGTAGAGGTCTCAAGAATATTGAGATTACTGCCTTTAAATCAAAAGACTGGTGGGGAAAGCAAAGGACTTTGTCTCTCTTAAAAATTAGAAGGCATATTAAAATTTACTTTGCAAACTTGTTGAACATAGTTAAAGCTTACTGATTATATATTCCTAAACATCAAGAATTTTATATGGTTACTTTTTTCACTTTCCCTCATTTGTTGATAGCAAGAAGATTCTGTACCTGAGTTAACAGTGGAAGATTCTGGTGAAAGCTTGGAAGACCTCATGGCCAAGATGAAAAATATGTAGATATAATGGACTGCCCTATATTTTATTTCCTGTGTTTAAACCTATTCCCTTGAAATTTAAAAAAATTTTAAAACTGAAAAACTTAGGGCAATATCAGTTGATGTATAATCTTCACTAATTATTACACTTTTTGAAAATTCTGTGACTGTTGCTTGTTGTGTCCCCCCACCCCCACCAAACTAAATCAGTAACTCTCTTAAAACTCAGGTTTCATTCTAGTAAGAAAACTTCAAAGGATTATTGTAGGCAGTTATGAATCTTATTGAAAACTTAGCCATTGAAATGTTTTGGCCTTTTGGGAGGGTCGGAAGAAAGGACCAATTTGATGCTCTATTCCTTTTCTTTCCAGTAATCCTTTGTGGTCTGTAGCCTGAGGCCATGGACAATAAAGTAGTACGTGGTCCTCAGATATAGAGAAAAGGACAAGAGGTACAACCTGTTGATTAGAGCTAGCAGGCATCCACTCACTGTGTTTGGAATTGCTCTCTACAAGAAAACTGCCCACTTACTACTAACTTGGCCAAGAATGAATTGAACGTAGTTGACCTGTAAAAAACATCCAATGTTTCCTGATGAAATACAAGCTGAAATGTAGTCACTGGAAAAGTTTGTAAGTTCATATATTCAAAACAAGACAAAGGCAAGTAAAATGAAGCTTTCTTCATAGACAGACTTTCAGGAAGTACAAATTATATTTCTGCACTGACCAGGGAAAAGAAATCATTGCATCTGTGGAACATATATCTGGAGTCACTGTACTTTGAGGAGCAAGGGATAAATTTAGGCTAAGACCATCTAGGTTATACCCAACATATGGGCCACCTTCTCAATACTTTGTTTAAATCTGTTTCCCTAGGTAATTAGAGATTGGCAAAGGTTTATCCTGGATAGTGGGCATAAAAGAGGCGTAAATTGTCTCTGCAATGACTGATATGTATTTATTCACTGAAAAAGTGACTATCATTTTCCCTGATCTTGACCACTAAATTGTAAATTGGTAAACTGGTTTTCTCTGTAGTTGTATACAAATAATGGAGGCTTAGAGAACCTTCGTTGAAATAAATTCCCAACGGTTTGGAGACCAATAAAGAACATGCATGTGTAACCTTATCCATAGGCTGTTACTATGCTAATCCCATATTTTGATGATTTTTTTGCTTTGAAGAAAGAATGTCTAAATTGTATCTCTAGGGGGAAAATGTTAGTAAAAAATTAAAAGTGTGTGTATTGGGCCGGCCTGGTGGCACAGCGGTGAAGCCTGCACATTGTTTTGGCGACCTGGGGTTTGCGAGTTCGGATCCCGGGTGTGGACATGGCACCGCTTGGCAAGCCATGCTGGGGTAGGCGTCCCACATATAAAGTACAGGAAGATGGGCATGGGTTTTAGCTCAGGGCCAGTCTTCCTCAGCAAAAAGAGGAGGATTGCTAGCAGATGTTAGCTCAGGGCTGATCTTCCTCAAAAAAAAAAAAAAAAAAAAAAATTAAAAGTGTATTCCCCATTTGTAAAATAAAGTTCTAAAAACTAATTTCAGAAAGCCCCAAATGTCAAACATGTTTGATGTATTAGTTTTGAGATTCTTGGATGGTATTGTGATTCTTATGTTTAGAGTGATGTCAGGAAAGTATGGGGATAATTTTTCTGGCCTTGAAACTTAATGTTGCTTTTGTAGGGCATTTACCATTTAAAAAAATTTAGTGTACTCATCTGTAAAATAACTTTTCTAGTTACTAGAGATGTTTTTGAATTTCAAACAAATGCAGTCTTTCTAAATCCCATTCCTTTGGAACCTCTGGTACACTAATTTGGTAAAGCTTTACTTATACTTTTAAAATTTTATAGTTTGGTAAAGTATAATGGCTAGAAATCATCATCTTCTAAAGACCTTTTTTCCGCTCTTAACTTGGCACTGCACACTGCTGGTGTCTTATATTGCACCAAGTCTTATCTAAGTTATCTAATTTTTTTGTCTAGTTATCTTTCATTAAAAAATTATTCAATTATTTTACTAGAAAGAAATCTGGTAAACAGGTATCTTTTGCAACCTAGAGTGTTCTCTTGACTGCATACCATGAAAACTTGTATACGTAGGCAGCTGATTATGAGAAATTAATCACTGAATTGTACATTACTAAATAAGCCCATAGTGCTTGACCAGATTTATAAACACTATTGTTTCTAAAGTGAAAGATGGAAACATACTCCCAAAACTGCCTTAGCACAAAGGCTCTAAATTATAGTAAAACAAACAATATATTCAACTTTAATCCCTTCCTCATTGTTAATGGGAAGTTAATTTATGGTACTCAAGTGTTTTATGTAGTGAAGAAAATATGTACTATGAGTTCCTTCACATACAAATACTCTCTGAATACCTACAGACACATGGACCAACACAGAAAGGTAATAACCTTTTAAGAATATTTGAGGACGCTTTGACTGCCACCCTTGGATTTTTTTTTCATATTTCTCTTTCTGTAAAGTATTAATGAAAATTATAACTACCACAATATGGATCCTACCAATTCAGATTCATAATGGAGTTGTCTGAAAGCGACCTTTTTCAGTGTAAAGGGGTACATTAATGTGAACATAATATTCCTATTTGAGAACCTCAAATATACACAAATGTCTGTCAGCTATTTTTATCTTTTTAAGTAGGCATTCTATGTGAAAACATTTGAGTTGGTAGTGCAATAAGTAGCAAGATCAAGATATAGTTTTAAAAATTTTATTTAAACTTAAATCTTTTGAAATAGTCATCTGCCAAGTGTAGTTAATGAATTTTGAATATTACAATTTCCCACTTTTTGTATGTTTTTCCAAGTCCAAATTTTGTAGGAACAAAGAATAAATGCATATTATTCTTTTGCTAGTTTTTCCTTTTTTCAGGATTCTCCTACAATATTCATCTCAGATTTTCTAAAGCATTTAAACTTAAATATACCACTAAATAATCAAATTTTAAACTCTAATAGCTTAATTCTAAAATCAATGGTATATTTGTGAATTCAGTTAATTACTTTGGCCTTTCATAGCTGGCAAACCCAGAAAGATGTGTTATGGTCATATTTTCTTTTTTTGTTTTGAACTTCTCCCAAAAGGCAGAAAAAGGATACTCATAAGATACTACCTAGTTTCTTTTACGTCACCACTATAGTGCCTCAGAGTTAGATCACTGTCTCAAACCTATATGCATACGGAATCACCTGGGAATCTAGCTAAGCTGCAAATTCTGATTCTGTAGGTCGGGGGACTGGCTCAAGAGTCTGAATTTTTAATGAGCTCCCAGATAGTGCTGATGATCCTGGTTCATGGGCCACCCTGTGCGTAATCAAGTCTTAGCATTAACCAAAATCCTGTAGAATCACCGAAACTTAAACTGAGCAAACTACTCAGTGGATATTGACCACATTCAAGCTTTTTTTCCAACGTATTTCTTAATTATGTAAATATAACCCTCTTGTATAAACTGGAGTGGGAAAAAACTTGAAATTGCACTTTTAAAACAGTGACGTACGGTTACTACATCTTTCACCTTTACAATTAATACTTGTCAGAATCTTGCAAGTATTAAAATCGAAGATTTTATTATATACAATACATAAATGGTACAAAACTATATCCAAAATGTGGCAATATTTATAAAATCTAAAAAATACTTAATTTTCAGTATAAAATAGCAGACTCCTTTGAGTGAGATAAATGAAGAGGCAGATTTAGGCTATTTGAGAGGAGAACGTCATGTCCATCTTTTGGGAAAGGTCAAACAAAGAATGCCAAAGAGCTTGATTTGTTACTGCATGAATGTCTTCAGATCATGCAGGTACATACTACACAGGAAAACATATAATGTAGAGAGCACAGAAAGCAGAGGGCTTGGCCCAATCTGTTTGAGGGAAAGGTAGAATAAAAAAATAGCAGTAAGAGATTTCTGTTATTCATTTTACAGAAGACAGGTCATACTTTTCATAAACATTATCCGTTTATTCCTTGAAACTTTTCTTTGAGGTAGAAAATTGGGCCACACTGCTGAAAAGCAAGACAAGGAATGGTGAGGCTAAAGTAGCTTTTGAGAGATGAATCATGGAAATTCTTGAACTCTTTGTCTTAACTGCTCTGCCAGCTCTTGCTGACCAGAGGCCAATCCACTCTTCATGATCAACTCTTCATGTCATGTTAGGATTCTAATATCTATATCCTTGGATTCCATACAATAGTTAATTCTTTTAAACAACTAAAACCGACACAATCATGACTCAAACTTCAGTGTAGTCCAATACAATTTCATACAAATAGTTAAATGACACAAAGTAAAAATTTCTTAAAAATATTTCTTAATTTTTAAGGTCTAATGATCCAAATGTTTCTTAATTATTTTGCCCTAAGGTGCATTTGTAATGAATTATAATTGCTGCTATTACCTTTGTCCTTGATGAAGGAAAACATTAGGAGAATTGGTTGTTTTTAAGCTAAATGTATCTCCACTTGACGAGTGTCGGGAAGGAGCTTTTCCACCCAAAAGTGACGTTTCTGCTTCTTTTATTTCCATTGCCCTTTTGTATAGTTCAGCAGCTTTTTCAAAATCCCCTTCTTCATAGCTTTGAAAGAGAAAAATTCTTAAAATGAGAATATAACCTCTTAACAATTCTAAATGACCTTATACAATACAGAAAACCAAACAGTGAATAATTGATCATTTTTTCCACTGCATTCACTCAGGCAGACCACTAGAATAGAATACCCAAACTGTTCTCCTTTCTATCTGTACTACTAAGGAACATTTCAGTGTCTCGCGGACACCATTAAGACCATGTTGTAATGGATGCAGTGAGATGGCTAAGGGAAGTTAGCTATTCTCTGCATCCTGAGATAAACAAACACAAAGCAAAGTCAACACGTACTGAATGGTAAATTAGCTCTGAGGATTACCCGCAGAGCTGGTTAGTTGCAAATGTAAACCTTCCTTCACTACTGTCATGATACACTCCTCTACAAAATAGATCATGCAGCCTTCATTTTGCTTCTGGATACTACTTTAGTATTTCTTGTAGATCAACCAATAACGACCCCTCCAGCCTCCAAGAAAAAACCTATTCAACAATAAATATTTTGTTCTATGATAAGTAAAGGTGTTCTAAAAGGGAGTTTGGCTGTATGAGGAAAATGAAAAATTCTTACCTAAGCACAGCTAAATTTTTTAATGTTTCTCCAACTCGAGGATGCATCCGACCCAGGCTGTCTTCGTAAATCTTTAATGCTCTTTCATATAATGGCAAAGCTTCAATGTGTTTTTTCTTAATAAAAAAAGTAACGCTCACTTGGACACAGTGGTTTCTGAAATTACTATTAATATATTCTAGACTAAGCTGACTTACTTGCGTAAGCACTTTAAAAATGTTAATATCCTCCTACTAGATGTACAACAGATTAATATATGAATAATCATAATGGGAGAAGCAGTATAGTAGAAAGGTGGAAACCTGTGTTTTAGACCTGGCTTGTTAACCACCAATCTTAATCCAATTATGTATGCACAAACTTGTTTCTTTATTGCCCAGTGAGTACCACACCTATTTCTCACCCATCACAGGCAAACGCCACAGCTTAAAGACAAAATTAGCTATAGAGATGTAGGGAGTCTCCAGAATTTAAAAATGAACTGAACGCTCAGTCGGTGTTGACACTAGGAGGAAGTGACTATCTTGCAAATGGAACTTGGATGATTTCTCCAGTACTAAAGGAAGCATTAGTAGGTAAATAATCTTAAATTTCCTTGAATTATTTTTACTGTGCCATATCTGTTCATGTTTACCTATATTTCACACCTTAAAACTATTCATTTATAAAGAGTTAAGGTGTGGGAACTCACCATTTGGCTGTGGAGAACAGCTAGGTTCACCAAGGCAGTTGCTACGCTAGGGTGCTTTGGGCCAAAGGATTTCTGCCGAATTTCAACAGCCAGCTCATACAAAGGTACAGCTTTGTCAAGTTTCCCCTAGAAAACAAAAGTGAAGTCTAACAAAAATATTACAGCAATAAATACCATCTGATCAGAGCTTTTTCCATAAATAAAATTTTGTATTAAAAAGTAATTTTGAGAAAAAAAATTCAGAAGCGTTTCCTCCCAGTTTAATGGTGAAGTTTCTAGATAATTGCAATCTAATAGGATATGTAGGTAAAGCTATATTGAATGTAAAAACACTTCCTATGATAATTCAGAGAGCCCTTTAGGATCACCCATTATTACTCACTGTTTCTGGTGAAGTAAAAACATGCCAGTTAAAGTATGTTTGCTACTATATATAATTTAGAAATGGAATCAAAATGAAAATTCATTTCCCATCAAATCCCTTCCAGATTTTTCTAAATATTTCTTTTTACTTGAAAGTTGGCAGAAATAGCAACAACAGATCCTTCTTGCTAAAACGTCAACTTCAGTGCCAGAGGACCAGCCAGGGTCTCACAAGCAAAGTCCACTGAGTCTGTGTGGCTCTGACTGTGCTGAATGAAAGCAGACTTCTCTGGCACTTTTCTGGAGAAAAGCTATAAAAATTCCAAACATCACTCAGGCTAGAACGCTACGTCAAAGAAGGGTTACGTTTAATTGTAGGCAAAGAAAAAGAGTGAAATTAAAATGCTCCTTTAATCGACTACAAAGACGCCGCCTTCAGCCCTGCACTGGGCGATTTGTCATGTTTACGGCAACTTAACACTGGCTGAATTCAGAGCTTCTAATTAGAATGCTGATGAATACACTTGTATTTGGACTGTATTTAACAAAACCAAACCTGTACCTTAAGTCTGAAATAATATTGTTAAATGTTTTAACTCAGCTATTTGTTAAAAAATTAAATCATTATGATTTAAAAGCTCACAGAAAATAATCTATCAATCAGAAGACAAATTATTTTGCTGATAGTAATTATGGCTTTATTGATATATTATAAAACACATGTGTAAGCATGCCAAGGAGTACTTACCATTTTCTTATATAAGATTGCAAGATGCTTCACTGTATAAGCCAAAGAAGGGTGATCAGGAGCTAATGCTCGCCTCCGAATGTCTAACGCTCTTTCATAAAGTTCTTCCGCTTTATCATACTGTTTCTTTTCATTGCATAGAGCCGCCAGATTATTCAAAGACTGGGCACAGTCAGGGTGATCTGGTCCTAGAACTCGCTCCCTCATTTCTAAGGAACGCTTCAGAAACTGGTCAGCTGTTCTGTGAACAAAAGCCCAAAATGGTTTAAACAATTTATTCTCTAGAAGTGAGAACTCCTAGCCCTAGTTACATGGAGAACTGAAGTGCTTTTATTCTTAAGTCCAAGGTAGTTAAAATGAAAGATTCAGCTCAAAATCTTCTCTCCCTCTTTCCCACTTCTCATCCCTTCCCTCCCTTTTCCAAAAATTAAAAATGCTTTCCTGGTAGTGTGAGGGCCTAAAATATCTGGATGATTGCCTCAATTCTCCACTTCTTAAAGACAAGCCCATAAATATTTTCCAAAACAAACTTCACACCTTTAATATTATTAGACCTAACTTAAAGATTTTGGTGTTCACTCTTTCTCCCTTTGGAGTTAATACTAAATAATTTTTTTTTATTGAGGTAACATTGGTTTATAACATTATATAAATTTCATGTGTACATCATTATAGTTTGACTTCTGTATAGACTACATTGTGTTCCCCACCAAAAGTCTAGTTGCCATCCATCACCATACACATGTGCCCTTTTGCCCAGCCCCCGACCCCCTTCCCCTCTGGTAGCCACCAATCTGTTCTCTGTATCTATGTGTTAGTTTATCTTCCACATAGGAGTGAAATCATATGGTAATTGTCTCTCTCAGTCTGACTTATTTCAGTTAGCATAATACCTTCAAGGTCCATCCATGTTGTCACAAATGGCAAAATTTCTTTTTTTAATGGCTAAATAATACCACATCTTTATCAGAAGATATTTTGCAATTCATATGTCTAAGGAGTTAATATCCAAAATATATAAAGAACTTATAGAACTCAAAAACAAAAAACAACTCGATAAAAAAATGGGCGGAGGATATGAACAGACATTTTTTCCAAAGAAGATACACAGATGGCCAACAGGCATATGAAAAGATGTTCACCATCACTAATTATTAAAGAAATACAAAATGAAAACTACAATGAGAGGTCACCTCACGGCTGTCAGAATGGCTATTATTAAAAAGACAAGAAATAACAAGTGTTAGAGAAGATGTGGAGAAAAGGGAACTCTCATACACCGCTGGTGGGAATATAAACTGGTGCAGCCACTATGGAAAACAGTATGGAAATTTCTCAAAAAATTAAAAATAGAAACACCATATGATCCAACTATTCTACTTCTGGGTATTTAGCCAAAGAACATGAAAACACTAATTCAAAAAAATATATGCACCCTTATGTTCACTGCAGCATTATTCACAGTAGCCGAGACTTGGAAGCAACAGTAAGTGCTCATCAATGGATGAATGGGTAAATAATTTTAAATAAAAGAACACTTTGTCAAGTGGGCTAAATATCTGTTAAATTTTTCTGTTATTCCAAGTGTCAAATTTGTTATACTTTTCTGACATCCAAAGAAGTCCCAAAACACTTCTTTTTCAGAAAGTATAAATATGAACGCCTTTTTGTGTCTTTTAAATCATATAAACTAAGACTAAAACTAGCAGCCATCTACATTCTTTATTCTCCCTTAGGGCCAGGTTTCTTCTTCTGGGAGGTCTCATGTACAATATCTACACAAACTTACTTTTCACAAACATATAAAACATACTAGGGAAGCTACAGAATAACTTTTTAGTTGCTAAAGAAAACATGAAAGGAAACAGCAGAGACAATGCTAAGGTCTTTGTTAAGTGTGGCTATGTTCTTAACATACATAAAATGTGGCATGGTTTCTATCAATTTTTTCTAGCTTGACTTGATAGAAATGTAAAACAGCTTCGCATCTAGGAGACAAAATGGATACTGTTTTTCTTATTAACACCATGGTACTCACTCTAGGTTATTCTGCAGATAGTAGAGAACGCCCAGTTCATTGAGAGTCCGAGCATTGTCAGGTGTGTCCTTACCTAAGGTCAGCTCTTCTAACTGCAGGGCCCGTCTACGTAAAAGGGCAAATCCATACTGGAGCAAACACAAAAAATTCACAGTCACTGAGTGAGTGCAGTCTGATTCTGAAGCAATATGCTGGGGTTCTAAAGTCCTTCTCTTTTTGTTCCCTTTAAAGTAGGTTACACTTATTTTAAGAATCATGCTGAATTAATCTAATGGTTATTGAAAATACACATACTTCCCACAAGTCATCTCATTCTAAAATTCATTAAAAACTATTTTGTGAAAACAATTATATTTTAGCAAAGTGAGTTGAATCCCAAAGTAGTTCAAAAAGATCAGGAAACAATTAACTTGCAGATATTTACCAACTCCACATTGCTAAACGAACAATCAGGTACTTACAACCGCACTTAGCACGTGTAACTAGTAGAAAAATAAGTCGTGGAGATTGAATGCACCGTACAGTGAATGTAGACAACAATATTGTATTATAATCATCAAACTTGCTGAGAGACCAGCATCTTAATTATTCCCACCACAAAAAAGAAATGATAATTATGACATGATAGAGGTGCTAACTATCGCTACAATGGCAACCATAACACAATATATAAATGTATCAAATCAACATGTTGTACCTCTTAAATTTATACAATGTTATATGTCAAATATATTTCAATAAAAAATTGCACAAAGCATTTTAAGTTAAACATACTATATTTAGATTTTATCAGCAGTTTAGAAAAATGAAAAAATTTTTTTGTGCTCAACAGTAAGAATTTCTTCAAATTTGAATCTAATATAAAACGTTGACTAAATTTCTTTTATTCCCTTTTCCAAACCTTTAAAGAAAAGAATTGAAGCAGCTTTAAAGTCCATCTTCCCAAATCTAACCTTCAAGTTAACTTTATAGTTCCATTTTTAAAAATTAAAAAAAAATTCCCAGCTTTACCGGGATATTATTGACATATAACATTGTAAAGTTTAAGGTGTACAACATGGTGTTTATCAAATGATTACCACAGTATACAGGTTCCACTTTTCAAAAGTTTACTGAGCTCTTCTCAGTAGTACTAATATTTAAACATATTATAAATAAGAGAAGGTTAATCAGTACTTTTTTGGAAGTCGCTTTAAAGTTCTTAAACATGTGAGGTTTATGGATCTATATTATGATATTCAGAGATGCTCTTTTCCCCTTTGGTTCAAAACACAACACAAAAGAAATCTTTCATTACCAAGTTGCCTTTTCTCCTTGTAGCTTTCTGACGAATTTTAAAGGATTTTTTCCTAAAATGTTCAGCTTGTTCATACCTTAAAAAAAAAAAGTAAAGTCAAATGAAAGAAACATATGTCCAAAGTATCATACTTCAGTGAAATGAAAGCACTAGTGTGAAGCCTTTTTTGGTAATTAAATACAGCATTATTTCTAGAAGATAGTCACATGAAATTAAAAATCTTTAATAAAAATCTTCATAGCAAAATCTAACAAATAAATCTAGTCCTCCAAGTAGCTGATTTAACTCATTTTGAGTCTCTAAAGGGCAACCTAACTAAATGCAAATCCAAAATTTTAGTTTGCTATATTATCTTCTTCTGCACAGGCTAATTTTTGGTCAAAATGTAAATGTGAAATTCACACAAAATTTGTGTGAAATGCTACTTCTAGAAGTTAAGAGAAAAAATTCCCATATGTATCACTCATGATGGAGCAAAAGAAATGACTTCTGATAGAGGAAGAAATGCCACTCAGTGGGAACCTAATAGGTATGGGAGACTTTTTATTATACCTGGGATAGGCAAACTTTCTCTCTAAAGGGCTAGACAGTAACATTTTAGGCTTTGTGGGCTACATGGTCTCTGTTGTAATTACGGAACTCTGCTATTGAGGCATGGAAGCAACCATAGACCATATGTAAATGAAAAAATGTGGCTGTGTTCCAATACGACCTTATTTACAAACCTAGGGCTGTCTGTACTTGGCTTACAGGCAATGGTTTGCCACTCTCTCTATTAGTAACACACTCAATATAGTCAGTGAAGGAGCCTGGATTCAAACTCAACTATATGACTCCAAAGTCCATGCTCTATCCTCCACACAGCTTCAAACAGAGACGAATCTTGTAGTTCTAACTTTCTGTTTACCCCATGAAGACCCAGACTAAGAATAATATTTGAACGTGGTGGAGTCAAAAGAACAAAGCATAAGGAAAAGTACACGGCCACAGAACAAAGCCTACCTCATAAGTACATTAAGAACTGTTAACTCCCTGTCATAAAACCAGAGCATTACTGATCTAAATCTTACTTATTTTGTTTCTGGTACAAAGTTGCAAGTGCCTCAAGTTCACGAGCAATCTGTGGATGGTCTGCACCGTAGGCATTTTCTGAGATTTCCAATGCCTGTTTATACAGTTGTTCTGCATTGCCAAACTTCTTCCACTGCACGTACACACTTGCTAGCTGGTGGAGGGACTGAGCTACTCTTGGGTGATCTGGATCTAAAGCTGTTTCCCGAATTTCTAGAGACCTCTGCAAAGGCACCACAGCCTGAAGGGGAAAAAAAGGCCAAAGGCCAATTAGAGTGAGTGGAATGCTGTAAGATCTGCCATCTGATTAGCATAACACAGGAAAGCTGCATTAACTCCCGGAAAGGAGGGAAGAGTAACATGGAAACCCCACAGTCTCTGACTCCCTGCTGAAGTTACCTGACTGAGAAGGCCTAGATCCTTGAGAAATCGCCCCAGGGTTTCATAAAGGTCTGCTAAGCAAATCATGTTCTCCTCGCCTTCACAGTTTTTCTCATACTGCTTCAAGGAATCAAAGTACTCTGCTGCCATCGCGCTTTTGTCTTTGCCAACAAACTGCCAGTAACTCAGCAACTCGGCAAAGTGTCCTCTGTTTCAACACATAACAGTAATTTAATGAGAAACAAACTTTAAAACCCACTATTGCATGAAAACACCAGAATGCATTTCAAGCTATCGACAATTTATTAGTCGGCAAGTGCAGTGTAGTGAGGTGAGACTGCGACTTGGCCGCATGGCCACCTGCACCCACGGCTTTCTGGCTGCCTGATCACATGCAGGCTGTCTGACCTCTGACGTCTCATCATCCTCATCTGCAGAAATGGGGACACCGACACTACCTGCCTCAGGTGTGACCACGAGATGACGGCACACAGCAAGCACTCCATAGTGTTGGCTGTTACCATTCATATGATATGGCTACTCCCAGTGCAAGTCTATCGGATTCCTTTTTAGACATTTCAGGCTTTGCAGCCAACTGCTGAGTTCACCCAAAAACTTGTTTTAAATGACAGAAATTAGAACAGAAGAAACTAATGAAACCGGGCGAACTTAGAATATCTGCTTTGGTGTATTTTCATCAAGGAATTGAATGATAAAAGTCAGCTTACTCATCTGTGGTTGATATTAAGTAGGATGGGAGAGCTGGTAGACTAAAGAACGAATCAATTTCAAAGGAATCATGAAAAATTGGAATGAAGATCAGAAATAATTTAGGAGGTACAACAAAGAAATTTGAGAGAGTTCACTCAGGAGCAAAAAACCAAAGTACGAAGCTATATTATGAGAAATGTCTAAATTTCTAAGTGAGACAGAAAAACCCCCTCATGAGGCTTAGCAGGTCAGAAGCTGGGCTCATAAGAAGGTGGTTCTGCCACTGGAGATCCAAACATACCAGAAGAGACAAACAATATATTTATGGAAAAGGGTAATCCTTTCTTTAAATTCAACACCTGTGAGATTCTCCGTGGAGCCCAGAGCCTATTGTGAAGGCTGCACTCTGAGATATCTGAAGGCCCCGAGAGTCAGAGATCACGAACCACCTCTCCGGGTGATTTGATTCCAACCTGCTTTTAAATGCAAGATTAAGATATAAAGCTGTCTCAGGATCATTCCAGCTCTGACTCTATGAAGCAGCACTACTCAATCTTTTTTACTATTCCTCTTGGAAAAAGTAGCTCTTACGGCAATTCGCAAATTGTCCTAAATTTCCCTCACATTGTTTTAAATTTCAGGTACCACTGCAACTGGACTAATTTTTAAACTAAAAATGCCATTTTGCTTTGTTATGCTGAACAAACATTTAAATTTGTTTTTCTGAGGAAAGGTGTTCTACAAATAAGTTTCTTACCTTTTATAAAGGTTTTGAGACACAAAGAGATTGAGAAGGCAATCGTGCAACTTCTGTTTACTTCCCTGCTGCTGAAACAGCCACGGGAGCTCATCCGCACTCCTCCAGGTCACGCGGTCCTGACTATCAGGAGAGAAAGGGGGCACACTCAGTAACACTGCCCTACAATGACATCACTTCCAAAGGCTTCAGACACATGCTGAAGGAAGAAAAGCATATTTACCATATATCTCTGACTCTTTAACTATCAAAATCAGAAACTTTACCACTTAACTATGAAATTAAAGTGATATTCAGGGCTACCAACCAAACTCTAAAAAAACCCTCAGTGGATCCAAATATACACACACAAGTACACATAGACACACATATATTTTTAAACTATTTAACTGGAATAAAATAAAAATTAAAAAATGATCCTGCACTGATTTTACTTAGGTTTAAATCTTTAGCCTAGTCTTAAAAAGGCTTACATAATCATGTTTTGTTCTTTTGACATTAACAGAATAGGGAGAGGATTTAATCTGTGTTGTAATAATTAGATTTTTACACTTTAAGTTATAAGCTAAGAATGAGAAGTAAGGACGCAGAGGTAGAATGTGTGGCAGAAGTTACAGAAGAACAACATGGCATGTGTAGCACCTTAGCTGCACAGTGAAATAGTTGATCAGCTTCTGCCTATAAGAAGGAATGATGGTGGCACCTTCCAGGTACTCCAGCCTCACTGTTTCCCAAGCCTAGAGAGAAAAAGAAAAAATATTGCACTCTATTTTCTGTAAATCTAACAGTGAGTTTGTAAAAGGAATTTACAATTATTTCAATTTTATAGTTGTATAATAGAAATGGCACTAGAATATTTTAAAATTCAGGATATATTTATGTGATAAACTGATACGAGAACAAAAATTCCTATACTAATATTTTAAGAACTCAAAACACAATTTAATCTAAACTTCTAGTTAATACATTAAAAATCTCAGAAACGTGGGTTGAAAGAGTACTAAAAAGTAAATTATATTTAAACAATATACAATAAAAGAGAAAGATAAGCCGGTAAAAATACATTTCACACCCACAAATACAATAGAGCATGCTCAAATGAAAGACTCATTTGCATTTGTATGCATATATAAATCAACCATGGCATTGCAGATAATAAGAATTATGTTGGTCAATATTTCCTAAACATTTACTACTGTGTGCTAGACATCATGTCTAGTGCCTCACAAGGATCAAGGACCATCTCAATTAATTATCTTTATAACCCCTGCGGTAAGCTGGAAAAGTCTGCCAAGGCTTAAAGAACTTGCCCCAGGTTACACAGCTATTCAGCTGTGAAGAGCTGGGTTATGAATGCAGGCACGCTGACTTACAGAGTCCAAGCTCTTAATACACAGACAATTATACCAGCAACTCAATGAAACATAAAATGGAAAAAAATATTTTTCCTCTTCCAGAAAGAAGCTACCTTTTAAAGTAATAGCCATCACTTAAAGGTAACACATAAGAATAATATTAGCCAAATTTTACATCTAACCTAAAACCATTGCAAAAAAAATTTGCAATGCCAAATTTCAGATTTCAATTTTGTCTGATAATTGAAACATTTAAAATAGCATGGTATAGCATAATACAGCATGCAATGATATGCTGACATTTATAAATTAAAAACCTTATTAAAATAACATTTACCTGTAGATGTTGAAACTTGAGCAGGCCACAACCATATGTCAACAAACACATTTTGTGTAAACTGTGAATAAGGGAGGTCAAGACAGCCCAGGTCATCTCAGGATAGAGTTCCATCAGTTCTGACTCACTCACACCATTGTGACTAACATTTACGAGGCAGAGAATCTAGGTAGAGAAATGAATTAACAATGATCAAAAAGCACCTCTAGGGGACGGCCCCGTGGCTGAGTGGTTAAGTTTGCATGCTCCGCTTCAGCGGCCCAGGGTTTTGCCGGTTTTGGATCCTGGGTGCGGACATGGCACCGCTCATCAGGCCATGTTGAGGCGGCATCCCACATGCCACAACTAGAAGGACCCACAACTAAAAATACACAACAATGTACTGGGAGGCTTTGGGGAGAAAAAGGAAAAATAAAATCTTTAAAACAAACAAACAAAAAGCACCTCTATAAGTAACAGCTATTAAAATTTCCGTAATTCTTTAAGCTTATTAACTTCTTATTCAAACATACAGTTCAAATGATTGAATAAAGCAAGAAACAGATTTCTTAGAATAAAACACACTTTCCAAAAAATATTAATTAACAATAAGACCATTATATATAAAATCTAGCACACCAAAGACAACACATATACAACAAAACTTTGGTGAAAATTAAAACTTCAGGCAACGTATTATTAAAAGTAACAACAGAGTTCCAATTCTGGGAAGATGCTAGAAGAAAGTGGCCTTCCTACTACAAATGCCTGTTAATATCAGACAACATAAAACATTTCTAAAAGTATAGTTGAACCTGCAAAAAAGAGAGGGAAATCCCCCAGGTGCCAAAAATGAATAGGAAACTGAAAACCAGAGGGCTATGTGCTGGAGCTGCTGTCCCTGGGGGAAGTAGCAAGAGAGGACAGAAAGCAGCCCCTGTACTTAAGGAATTGGGTTTTCACACCCAAAATGGGGATGGAAGGTGAGCTCTTAAACCCCATGAGGTGAGGAGTTGGAACTAGAATGCCTGCCAACACTAGGACCTTCCAAAAGCTGTACCCTCAGTGAAGGGGCGCACGAGGAAAATGTCAGCCCACAGACATTGTGGGCTTTGGGGTAGGGTGGAAAGTCAAAACCCCAGGAAGCCCCAAGCTGAGAAATTAACATAAAAATAGATCCACATTCAAACCATGAGTTCAGCAAGGTTGCCAGATATAAAATGAATTTTCAAAAACCAAAATTGAATATGCTAGCAAAAAACAATTTAAAGATGTTATTTTGAGTATAGAGTCCTTAGAAACAAATCTTAAAAGACGTGCAGGACCTTTATGAGGAAGAAGATAAAACATTATTAAAAAGCATTAAAGAAGATGACTAAATAAATGGAGAGCTATTTAGTTTTCCACAGAATTATATCGTAATTTTTCCCAACTTAATTTCTAAATTCAATGCTATTCCAATTAAAATTCCAAAATAAGTTCCCACGGCACTTGCTGAGCCAATTCTAAAATACATATGGGAAATTAGCCAAGACAATTGTGAAGAAGAGTAACAAGAGGGGGTTTGCCCAAGGAAATATCAAAGCTTGCTTTAAAGTTCTAATAGTGAAGACACTGTGGTATTGGCCAGAAATAGGCAAAATTGGAACAGAAGAGCCTAGAAAACAGACTTGTGTTGATACGTGAGCTTGATATTTGACACGTGGCATTCTAAATCAGTAGAGAAGTTGTACTATAGTACATACGAAAATGAAATTAGCTAGCCATATGATAAAAGATTAAAAAGCAGATTCCTTCATACAATAAACAAAAATAAATAAACATGAATTAAGGATTTACACATGAAGAACCAAACTATAAAATATTGTGAAGGAAAAAAATATATATTAGAACACTTTTATGACAGCAAATAATTTTTTAAACAAGACACAACAGGCATAAACCATAAAATAAACTGTTGATAAATCTGACTTCATGAAAACAAAACTTTGTATGATGAATTACACCATAAAGTTAAAGGACAAGAAACAAACAGGAAAAAGACATTTATTTGCAAACTATAACAAAGGATTTTTATTCAGTAGGCAGAACATTTAAGAACTATATAGATCAATACAAAAAAGATAAACAGCTCCATTAAAAAATGTGTAAAGGACTTGAACCACCAATTCACATAAGAGGAAATAAGAATAGCCAATAAAAATGAAAGGTTGAAAAATCTCACTGATTATCAGGAAAAGGCAAATTTCCTGAGATTTCACTTCTGGCCACAAGCACACTATGGCTGCAAGTATTCCTGTATGTGCTTGAAACATATTTAAGCAACATTTAAAAAGAATTGCTATTTACTTCAATTGACACACAAATACAAACAAGGCAAAATAATTTTTCTTTGATAAGTTTATTATACTTCACCTGTTTCATTAGTTCTTTATCCATATCGTTTGCCATGGACTCCTGGATAGATCGCAGAACAAGCCTATATAATGAGACAGTATCTCGACACTGGAAACACTGATGAAGGATTTTATCTAAATTGCTTGCTCTGCCAGCACTGTTGGAATTGAGAATAGATTTAATCTCTTACAGTCAACGTCTGTGAAAAATTTGTAGTAAATAAAAACAATGCTTTATTTTATCTCTATTTTTTGTACTATAACTGATAATAACAGGAATTCAATAAAACATGATACAGGAAAATGGTAGTTTTATGAGCCTCCTAGAGTCATCAAATTTATTTTAGTATACCATTTAATTCAATTTAATAAACATATGCTTGGACTTACTATATGTCAAGCAATTACTACACATTATGGAACATAAAAATGAGTAAGACATGGTTCTGATCATATAGAAGCATGCCACCTACATACAGGAAGCAGGAAAATAATTACAAATAAGCATTATTAGTTAGTTAGCCATGCAAATTAAATTTGTTTAGAGCCAGAATTTGGAAAACATCAAGCTAAAGAAAATCACTAAATGGGGGTTTGTTTTAAAATATTACATCATATTTACCAGTAGTTTCCTTTTTAAATATAAAGATACACAGAAAGGAGGAAAAAAAACAAACCAAAATGGTCCACAGTCCCTCTTAAAATAGATGATTTCAATAAATACGGTTGTGCATCACTTAATGAAGGGGATATGTTCTAAGAAATGCATTGTTAAGCGATTTCGTCGTGCGAACATCGTAAAGTGCACTCACACACACCTAGATGGTATAGCCCACTACACACCTAGGCTGTATGGTACGAATCTTATGGGACCACCGTCAGATATGCGGTCCGTTGTTGACCAAAACGTCAGTAAGCAACGCATGACTGTGCCATGAAATGTATGGAGAGTGCCTCACACTCTTGCATATACCTATGCAAGCCACAGGTGCTCACAGAGGCCAGACTCACGGCACAACTCTGGGAACAGTGGGAAAGGACACTGGAAATATCATAAGCGAGGCAAAGCTGTAGAGGATTTTTTCATTTTAAGTTTGATGCCTGAGATGAGAATGCGGAATTAAGAGACAAGAGTACTAGATTCAGCGTCTAGAACATGAGTTGTGCTAGGATTACTATCTATTGTGATGGATACCATAAAAAGTAGTAATGTTTTTTACCTCTGATTGTGAAGAAACAAACAAAGTAGGGTGAGGCTGTCCTGAAGAAGAAATAAAAGTAGCAAAAGTTCCTAAGGTTTATCTAAAGGCAAATTACTGATGGATATCGAAAATAGAAGAACTATTTTAAAATGAAAAGATTCCTAGGATTTGAGAATAGAGACAATTAAAAATTCCTACCTACATACCTACCTACCAATATTTAAGGACACCTGAAAAACTTTTTTTTTTTTTTTGAGGAAGATTAGCCTTGAGCTAACTGCTGCCAATTTTCCTTTTTGATGAGGAAGCCTGGCCCTGAGCAAACATCCGTGCCCATCTTCCTCTACATTATATGTGGGATGCCTACCACAGCATGGCGAGCCAAGCGGTGCCATGTCCGCACCCGGGACCTGAACTGGCAAACCCCGGGCCGCCGAAGTGGAACGTGTGAACTTAACCGCTGCGCCACCGGGCCAGCCCCTGAAACAACATTTTTATACGTCTGTTGTCTCCTTACTTTCTCAAAGCTAGAGGCCTCATGTGCCCCAAAAGAGGGTGAAGACGGCCTTCCTTTGCAACCCCCAGTAGGAAAAGGTTAGTGTGATGAAAATTTGACAAACAGATCCAACAAGTTCTGATAATTCATGGGCTATCAGTCTTCAGTGCTAAGCCACACACTCACAGGACGTTAGTATTGCTGTTAGAATAAACACAATCTGAATGGCCCAAGAGACTGTCCTAACGATCAGTTCTCCATCTCACAGGGTGAGGAAGTGGTCTGCAGCCAACACAAAACATGCAGATCATGTAAAATCACTGCCACTTACCGCGCGATCATTTTGCCGAAAAGGGTGACATAAAGGGCATTACAGGTTGCAGCAGAACGACAATGTCGTTCTAGCTTCTTCTCCTGCACCAGTTTACCCAAGAACAAGACAAAAATACAAAAACCACCCTGGAATTAAGCGGTCTTTACTGTGGAGCCATCAACAAATATTCCTGCAGAAGTGACAGGGTTCCTGCCATCTCATCAGCAGCAGCACTGCCTTGTGGAGGCGGGCCACAGACGTGGGGCGACATGCAAACCTTTTTCTTTTTAAAGACTGGCACCTGAGCTAACATCTGTTGCCCATCTTCTTCTTTTTTTTTTTCTTCTTCTCCCCAAAGCTCCCCAGTACATAGTTGTATATCCCAGTTGTAGGTCATTCTGGCTCTGCTATGTGGGATGCCACCTCAGCATAGCTTGATGAGCAGTGCCAGGTCTGCACCCCGGATCCAAACCAGCGAAACCCTGGGCCGCTGAAGCGGAGCACGCAAACTTAACTACTCAGCCATGGGGCTGGCCCCCGTGCAAAGCTTTTTTCCTTTTAAAACATCCACTTAATATAATATAGTAAACCAAACCTTAAGACCAACTTTTTTATTCCTTCCTCTATATTCGTTATTACTTTAAGAGCAAATGAATTTAACAAAGAAATTACTAAAATTCAATTTTCCTTATAACACTAGAGAGTTCCTATATGGAATTTTAAGTTGCATATAAGGTGTTTTATAGGAAAGACCATAGAGAATAAAAGATAGCAGCAAAATAAAAATACTTACCTGCTCTTTACTTAATTTAATGTCTACAGAGTGGCATTCTGCAATTATGATAGATTTTGCATCTTTTGGATTTAAAGGATCAAGATGAAGTGTAGGCCACAACCTTTTATTTAAAGAAAAGAAAAATGAAACTCTCTTCTAATAATTCACAAAAGCGTAATCTACCCACAAGTCAAAATCCATCACAAGAATTAATTTTTTACACTGCATTCATAAAATAAGAAACTAATCTCTGTTAATCATATTAAGTAATATTATTTCATTTATTCTAACATGTGTCATTACTTTCAGCAATTAATCACAACAAAGACTCTATAAAATAAACAGCATATACGTTAGGCATCGAAGTGGTAAAACATTTCTAGTTCTATGTTCTATACTATCCGTAAAACTAAACACAGCTATTAGTACCTATGAGGAAGAGTACAAGACACAGTCTTTGCCCGCAAGTTACTTGTAATCCAACTGGAATTGAATCATCCAACAACATGCATTCTCACCGGGGTGGTGAAAATTGTTTTGGGGTCGGGGGAGAAAAAATCTTACTCTTTTTATGTATAAAGCACAAACATAAACATGTATCTGTTTAAATATATAAATTCATATATAGTATATGTGTGGTATTAAAATTTCAGGGGGGGAGGTGATTAGGAAGAAAATATCTAAAAAGGTTCCTTAAGGGGACAAAAATAGGTTGAGAAACACTGTTCTACAGAATTCAACCACTGTATCCCTTTTTTGAGGACTGTTAAAGTAAGCTCTCATTCCAGGGTAACAGGTGTCTGGTCTATTATTCCTAGCCCGGCCCTCTCCCTATCTTCCTCACCCATAAACTACCCATTTAACTGCCCACTAGACATTGCTACTTGGAGCTACAACTGGTCACTCAGACTAACCACGTCCAAAAATAAAACTCATGACCTTTTCTCTACAAACAAGCCCATCCTTTGTGTTTCCTATTTCAGTTCATGAAACCACAATTTACTTAATTTCTCAAGTCAGAAACGTGAGAGTCATCCCAGCTGCCTTCTCCCTCACATCCTAGATCTAACCTCCCACCAAATCCTATAGATCGCACCTTTTCTTGAATTCGTCCACCTTTCCCCATCCTCACTGCCACTTACACGAAAAATATGAGAAACACAAACACATATCAAAAACCTTTCCTTGTTTGTACTGAAAACATTTCATGTAAGCTGAAAGAACTAAAGTTAGCGTCGTACCTCCATGCTGGAGGGCATGTTTCCACATTCACAGAAACAATTACTCTGACATTCACTGGCAGCGGATCTATCAGCCATTTCATGTGTTTTTCAACTTGCTTAAAAATATAAAAACAAAATTCAATCTATTAATTCAAAATATTTCAAAACAACCCAATAATAGCTCCCCAAGGAAAATGAAATTCTCATTAGGTTTCTCATTATTATTAAGGATAAAACCTTACTTTTGGATGATTTATCTCAGAATATTAAAAGAACAAATGGCAAAACACTATTATTGCTGATCTGAACACTGGACACTTTAAGGAAACGTCAAGGCCCTAATAATTTGTCAAAATGAACAATCTTTGCCAGTTGTGTAAATTCAGTTGGTTTTTCCGAATAAGATACTAACACCTACTGGCATATGGTACATTTTTTTATCCACAGGCTTCCTCCCTAGAAATTAAACAGAAATAATAGAAACAACATCAACATTTTCTTCTCACAACATATAATTTAAATGCCTACTATAGCCATCACTCATATTTTTGTCTCTTTCTGAGTGTATCAATAGATTACAAAGTGAAAACAGTACCTGAACTTGATCTATAGAATCGATAATGATGATGACGCTGCCTTGATGACGGGCAGAGAGCTTTTCTAGCCAACGTGGAAATTCTTCCAGAAGCTTGGCGGGATCCAGTGTCAGAGTGGAAACTGACCAAGAGTGCTGCATCAACTACAAGATGAGAACACAAATCAAAGTAGCTATACTTTATCGCAGCTGGGGGGAAATATTTCCATTCCTACTTTTTACCAAAATTGAGTCACCAAGAGAACCCCATTGCACTGAGTATTATTTTTAACCTTATACAAAACCAAAACAAATGGGTTATATTGACGATTGGTTTATCATCAGGTACTTAGCCCCAACAATTTCTGTATCTAAAAGAAAATCCTGATAATTCCAAAAGATGGCGTACTATACCTTTAGAGTTAATCGTTTAATAATCAAGGAAGACTCTGAGCTGGTTGACATGGGCCTCCCCACAAAATGAGAAAGAATTAGCGTGTTAGGGGAATTCTTCTGTTGTAATTGAATCCTGAAAGAAAAAGACCTTTCACAAGACTGATGAAGCTCCTTTACAGCCAACAAATAAGGAATTTACAATGCATTAAACATCAAATGGACCTCACTGTCAGCAATCACGTGGTTAGTCACTTTTGAATAAACATGGGAAATTTCCGTTTGTTTCTCCACTTTTAGATCCTTTTAAATAAACTTCCAAAAATTATAGATTCATTTTAATTACAAGTTGATGTTCACTAATGCAAACCAAAATAGTGTATGTTTGAGGTTAAGGTATTAGGAAAATGAACAGTAACCTTTAGTTAAAAATATCTTATTAGAGGAAAAAAGAAGTTTCTTTGTTGAGTACAAAAATATTACTGTGCAAACATAACTTTAAATAAAAAAGCAATAAAAAGGAAACATATGCTAACTCTTCAGTGTAAATAATAATTATGAATGAAAGAAAATATTCTTACTCCTTGTTTTTAAATAACATGAAATAAAATGAAACTAAAAAAGAATTTATTAGCTTTTATGAACCTTAGTCCATAATTTGAAGAACTAGTTTACATTCATAGTAAAAGTTATCCTTTATTTCAATATTCTTTAGGAATTATTTCACTCTAAATAGTCTTTGTCTTGCTTCAAATATTTAAAATCTCAGTGAAACTTTTAAGATGAAGCCAATAATTGAAAATCAAGGCACATCCCCTCTGTAATTCCCTAATTCCACGCCATACTGACCACCCCTTACACAGCACTCCTTTAGCTCTGACCTATATAATTTATGTACAATCACAAATGCTCCCATTTCCTCTTCCTCTCTCATTCTGTGTCTTCTCACTAACATCCAAATTGTATACACGTCAAGGCATGAATCTATTACTTTACTCTTTTTGCTTTTGTTGCCAATCTTTTTTTTTTCCTGCTTTGTCTCCCCCAAAACCCCCCAGTACATAGTTGTATATCTTAGTTGTGGGTCCTTCTAGTTGTGGCATGTGGGATGCCGCCTCAATGTGGCCTGATGAGTGGTGCCATGTCCGGGCCCAGGATCCGAACCAGCGAAACCCTGGGCCGCTGCAGCAGAGCGAGCGAACTTAAGCACTCGGCCACGGGGCTGGCCCCTCCTTTTTGCTTTTGTAATATTTAGTTCAGGCCATGCAGGAGGGCAGACGTGCAACAATACATTTTGTTGAATGAATTCAGTAATTCAAGTGACAACAATGATAATTTCTGCATCATACCACTTTGATAAAAGAAGGGATTTTCCAGAACCTGGTCCTCCAGATACAAGAAGGGGTGGAGTCGGTGCTGGTGCCGCCACTAGATCATTAAGGCGTTGGTAATACTAGAAACAAAAACAAATGTAAATTGTGAGGAAGCACATGCCTCTTAGAATACTAAATAGAGTCAACTTCTGATTATCCTCTGCTATCCCTGGAGAAAATGAAATCTACTTTTAGTCAATAACACCCTCATTAACTGCTTACTTTTATGGCTAAATACGCCCCAAGTAGCAAGCTAAGAATGGGCCCTGATTTCTTCTACACACAGTACTGCTGTAAGTTAACAGATGAGGGACAACACTTGAGATCCCTGTGGGGTTTTGCAGTGTTCAGACATTTTGCAGAATGCTGCAGGGAGGCCCCTGTATTACCCTGTAGCCCCTAAACCACAGGAAGTCCCACAGAAGGCCTTGAGGGCACTGGCAGGCATCCTTGACCTGGTCAGAACATCCTCCCTGGAGACCCTTCAGTTTCCAGGGGTTTCTGAGAATAGGTCCAAACAAGAGCAGGTTTTGTCTGGGGCTTTGGAGTCTCGCAACCCGCTGCAGAGAGTCAAGTTAGGACAGGCCACCTGACATCTTTCTGAAATTGAGGGAGCGCCAGTCAAGGTCCAAGAACCTGTATCTGCCAGGCTTTCCCCAGACACTAAAAACTGCAAGAGCTATAAAAAACCACGCTCAGAAATCCCAAATACCTCAGAAGTTACCCAGGAGTCTCCAAAGTTATCTTGGGGGTTGAGATGTTTATTAAGTGTACGAGTGGTCTAAATGATAGCTGATGAGGAATTAAAAGAACTGGTACTAAGTAGTTTGTGGCTAGCTTAACGGTAGCAGAAATTTCCAGCAACTACAATAAGTAATTACTTGGTATAATTTTTCAATAAGTTTTTCTGTTTGTCATATCCAAATACAGAACATCTTCCCAGAAACTCAAATAATTCTGATAGCAATGATGCTTCTCAAGAAGCAGAGGGCTTTATTAATTTATGACCTCGTAAACCCAAACATTTAGTTCATGGTTCCACATAAAGCCTATTTATAGAACCACGGTTCCCAAGTTAAGACCCCTTACAAGAGAGGAAAGAGCAGAGGCTTTGGAGCCAGAAGACCTAGGTTCAAATCCCGGATCTGCTATCGACTCCCTGTGTGCTCTTAAGCAAACCACAATCTGAACATCAGGTTCTTCATTTATAAAATAACGATAACAGTACTCTCTTATAAAACAACAACAGTTTCACATTTCTCAAGAGCCAGGAATTGAGCCAAGTGCTTCATATGCATTATCCGGTTTAGTCGTCCCAACAATCCTTTGAGGTAGGTACTACTGGTTATTCCCATTTTACAGACAAGAAAGTCAAAGTTTAGAGTAAAGTAACTTGATCAAAATACAGAGCTAGGAAATGGTGGAACCAGGACAGAAACATAGACTAAGTTATAAAAGTCCTATAAAAATACAGCTGTTAGTGACAGCTATGGTAATTGTCTTCAAAATATTAGTTTCTACATTAATTTTTAAGTTTTACTAAGTATTTTTTGAACTTGGACATAGATTCTTCACGCACTTCAAATTCTGTTCACTGGTTTAGACATTTAAGCGTGCTGATGAACTGATTCGCCCATTGCATTAACTACCGTGCTTTGTTTTCCGAATGTTTGCTATTTTGATTCCTCCAAGAATTGGGAGAATAAATGGCGTTACTATTTTTTTTTATTGAGGGAGATTAGCCCTGAGCTAACATCTGCTGCCAATCCTCCTCTTTTTGCTGAGGAAGACTGGCCCTGAGCTAACATCCATCCCCATCTTCTTCTACTTTATATGTGGGATGCCTGCCACAGCATGGCGTGCCAAGCGGTGCCATGTCCACACCCGGGATCCCAACCCGCGAACCCCAGGCCGTGGAAGCGGAACATGTGAACTTAACCGCTGCACCACCAGGCCAGCCCCAGGCATTACTATTTTATCAAGTTCCCTAGCTCTCCTAATCTTGGTTTGGTGGATTGGAGATGGTAGCATAAGGAACATGCGGTTGATAAATCCTAATCTGTAACTAAAAATGTTTGATGTTCCTAAGTATATTTGACTCTCACATATCTTCCATATGATACACACCTAAGCACATCTCAACATGGATAATCAAGCCTTGAGGGCAGACACTAACATGATCACTAACCTCGAGTATCTTTAGGGGAAAAAGCAATCATAATACAGCCTTTAAGCGGCAACAGATCTTTGTTGGAACAATACACCAAATGCTTACTTTCTCAAATCCCAACTCATGGGCTGAATTTGAAGCCTGTTGAAAAGTTTCCATTTGCTCTTGCTCATCATGTATGTCCCACAGAACATCACCAAAATCATCTTCTTCTGGAAGAGAATCTTCACTGCCCAAATCCTTAGTCTCCAGGTCTGTGTTCTCAAAGCCGAGGATGTCCTGAACAGCAAGAGCAAGCACACGAAAACGAACAAAGAACGTAAAGACCTGCAGCAGTGTCAGCACGCTCACCTGAAGCGGCTTACCCGACCAACGGGGCAAGTCCAAACCTCCGGCCGGGCACACTACCTACAAGAATAAACTTACAACTGGAAAAATAAGCACTAGCTTAAAAATAAAGAAAAGAAACAGGGAGATACTAAAACAATAAAAACAAAGACCTCTCTTTTTTCTTAAAAATAAAGTTAGGGGGATTTTTTGACTCCCATGGGATCTGTTTTCTGCAAAATGGGTATACAATATCTTTGGTTATATCTGGCCGGTGAATACTTTTAAAGATTGTGCTAATGCCTAAGAAATACGCTGCTTTACATTTTTATAAGAATTTAACTACTAACATGAGGTTTCTTCATATCAAATACCTCCACTATGATATCCAGTTTTTATATCAGATCACTGAAAATATGTTGTTCTTCAAGCAGTAAAGATGGTAAATATGTCCATTTTCACTTACTGCCATTTATTCTGATCAATTCATTTTATTTATCTTGGTCCTAAAGTTCACAAGGTTGTTGAGAAGATCAAAATTGGTACTGTCAATCTTTATACTAAAGAACACTACACAAAACCTGTTGCCAGAAGTCTTATCATTATGTTTTGGGGCTCACTCTTTTTCTTTGATAACAAATCTCCATACTTGCAATGCAAGTTAATTTTAAAAAGTAATCTAATCCCTTACTTCTCAAATATGGTCCCTGGCACCCTGGGGGAGCTGTCCACAGGTATGGGCAACCACAGGCTAAACATGGTATGTTTTCCTCTTGTGCCCGTTTTACTTGAAGACAGAGGGTTCTTTTTCTTTTTATTATCATTATTAGAATTTTTGCTGATATATAATTTTAAGTGATTTCTAGTGTTAAAAATAAATATGGGTATAATATCAAGCAGAAAATATAACTCATAAATCTTCAAGATAATACTTGCGACATCAGAGAAACTTTCCGTTCAAGACAGCTCTAGGATCCATGACCTCAGACCCCGAGAGGTGTGTTTTCACCCCTCCCTGCTGTTAGGAATAGTGTGGTGGAAAAATGCGAGGAAGATTTTTTGAATTTACAGAAATTCAAGATGCATACAGAATCTGAGGAGGCTCTCTACTGAATAGGATGAACATTTTCCCTCAGATACTTCCTTTTATCTCCCATTTTTGTAATCCATTTTACACTTAACAGGTACGGAGGCATCAAATAGCTTTGTGAGACAGATGAGAGATAAAAATACATGATACTAGGGCCCAGCCCCGCGGCCGAGTGGTTAAGTTGGCCCGCTCCACTTCGGTGGCCCAGGGTTTCCCAGTTTTGGATCTGGGGTGCAGACATGGCACTGCTCACCAGGCCACGTTGAGGCGGCATCCCACATGCCACAACTAGAAGGACCCACAATTAAAAATACACAACTATGTACTGGGGGGACATGGGGAGAAAAAGAAGAAAAAAAATACATGATACTACTAATACCACGATAATATCACAGGACTGACTCCCACCAGAAACGATGGCTCTCTCCCCTGATATTGTCTCCAAAAAAACAAACAAGTGATTTTTCTCTGGAAAACTCAACTTTATGGAAACCAGTCTTAAAATATTTTAGATAAAATCTTACAGGGAATCTATATTTACCTGTTTAATAATCTTTTCCACATAAATATAAGTTTTATATACTCCCTCTGCAGGATCTCCTGAGTGATCAATGATCTGGAAAAAGAAATTTAACAACAATAAGAAAAAACAGTAATAACATGAGGAGGTGGTGGTGAACACTTTTATAGTGCTTATGTGTCAGGAACTGTTCTGAGTACTTTCCATACATTAGCTCATTTATCCTCACAACAACCCTATGTGGGAAACACTCATTATTACCTTCATTGTACAGAAGAGGAAACTGAGGCAAGTTAAGTAACTTGTTCAAGGAGACACAAGGCTTTAGTGTGAACAATGTTGCAATAAAACAAAAAGTATCCTTCTTTTGATTATGTGTCCTAATTTTGTCCAATGTATTTCCGTACTACTCAATATACACAACCTTCAAAATACATCAAAATCCACCTTTATGCTGATAGAAGACTAGGCTGATACTAAAATAATTAAAACAAAGAATGAAACGGCTCTGAAGATTAACTATAATAAAATTGTACTCTTTTCTCTTAGCCTCTTTACTAGGTTACACGGGTCTCAAGCTATCTTTTCAATACTAAATGATGTAAAGAAAAATGCTTCTATTCACACGTGATCTTTTCTGGCTGGGCATAGAGAAATTAAAACTTTGTTAAAATCACAGAGTAGTTTCTGATTGTATTCTTAACTATAAACATTTACCAAGTTATCTCAGTGTGCAGTAACGCAAAATCTTGTAATCGCTATTCTAAAATATATCCCGCCATGCATCTAGCGATGATCAAATCCTTTTCCCACACTTCATCAGTTTTTTCCTTTTCCCAATACTCTTAGGAAAGGTTACTATAAAAAGGCTCCTCCTTACACTACTCCTTGGTTAACAGAAGACAGAAGGACTCTGCTTGGGGAAAAAAGCACAGTAAAGAATCTGATTTGTCCACTCACAGATCATACTCTTTTTAGCCACATATCGCTATTTATTCCTTGCTTTCTCTCATAGTCCACAACCAATCTGTTATGAAATCTGTTGGCTCTACTGCTAAAATTTATCCCGAATCCTACTGTTTTTCATCACCTCCTCTACCATTACCCTAGTCAGAGCCACCAGCCTCTCTCACCTGGATGACTGTGACAGCTCGCCAACTCTGCCCTCCCCGACTACCCTCCGACGCACAGTCAACGCTCAGCATAGCAGGCAAAGAGATCGTGTCAGAGTAGAATTTCTTCTGCTGCTGTCTAAAGTCCTCCCGTGGCTCTCCATTTCACTCCAAGGGAAAAAACGAAGGTTCTTGACGATCGTCCCCCTATTACCTCTCCTCCTAATCCCCCGACTCGCTCTGCTCCAGCCACACTGGCTTCCTTCCTCTCCGAAAACTCACCAGGCTCACTCCCACCTCGTGGCCTTTGCTCCAGCACTTCCCTCTGCCAAGCACATTCTTAAAAGACAACGCTGTGAATTTTACCTTGGCTTTGTTGGTCTTGTTCAGGTTAGAAACTTGATCAATCAATTGCTGGACAGAGTCAGAAGTGACTTTCCCATCCTCCAAACGATGATAAATTAATCGTGGTTTGCCTTCAGGGTTTTTCAGAAAAGCTTCTTCACAGTCTTCCAATAAAAGGCTAGAATGGAAATCAGGATTTCTTGTATTACACTGCACTGTGGCAGCAAACAGTCAATCAACCTAAGTGCCAATAACGGGGCTTTACTACCATGACAAGTGGCCAGAAAAGGCCCAGCTGCAGAATAAGTGAAGCTTTCTAAAAATGGATATTTCATAGCTCTGCTCTAGCTTAGTCTTAAAATATAATATGTTCCGTAGTGGACAGTGAAAGTAGGTACAATACATTGTGCATTAAATTAAATTTTAAAGCAAACACAACCTTCACTTTTTTAATCTAATAAAAAAAATACTCTCAAAAATACTGTTACACGGCTGGCCCTTTCGCCGAGTGGTTAATTTCATGCACTCCACTTTGGCAGCCCAGGGTTGCCAGTTTGGATTCTGAGCACAGACCTATGCACTGCTCATCAAGCCATGCTGTGGCGGCATCCCACAAGGAAGAACTAGAATGACTTACAAGTAGGATATACAACTATGCGCTGGGGCTTTGGGGAGGAAAAAAAAAAAACGACAAAGATTGGCAACAGATGTTAGCTCAGGGCCAATCTTTCTCACCCATAAAGTATACCTTAAAAAAAAAATTCTGTGAAACATGGCTCAAAATAATGCACCAGACTCATGAGACTTTGCATATAAATGGAAAACCTAATTCCGCTTACAATTACACAATTTCCAAGTTAAAACACAAATAGTATCAGCCTCAAGATTTCAACATTTTTCTCTGCTCTAGTCCTGTAGATTTTCTCATCCAATACATGATCTGAATCTTCACACCCAAGATACACTATAAGAAAGATCCAGAGGGAGATGGGGAGGTTAGATAGCTAGTAAAAATCTCAATTGAGTTAAAGTTTAAAAAAATTCTAACTTTGCTACAAGGTACCATAACTACAGTTTGTACTATTCCTATTTACATTCTAGAAAAATCTTAGAATAACCTACTAGTGTTTTCTACACCACAAGGAAAATTACAACCAATTCCCCTTTCTAAAAAACAATAAATGAAAGTTTGTCTAGAGAGGCAAGCTAGTGTGTGTACGCAGGGGAAAGCTATTACGTGATTCAGACCTTGCATAATCAACTAAAATACCAGCCCCAATACAAAACAGAAGAAAATAATGTTCTATTACCTATCTCTCTGCCAATTAAATCAATCTGAACCATAGAAGTTTTCCTTGTTGAAATCATTCTGACCATGTTCTACAGAATTCTGGAATTGCAACGGTTCATTTGTTATTACTTTGGGAGGAAGTCTGCGGCCCATCTGGATACCAAAGAACGAGCCTTCTACTTAGGCACATGTTCCTATTTCAAAACAGTCCCTACAAAACTCCTATGTGGGGCTCAGATGAAACGATAGGACGCCTGGGATTTGGTTCAAATACTTGGTGGGAGGGAAGCAGAGGGGTTACTGGGTACCGCTCAGGGGACCTGTTTGTAGATTCCTCTTTTAGGAAGACGGGGAAGCCATCAGGAGAGGTGAAGGAGCAACCTGAGAGAAATTAAGCCTCCACCAGCCCCTGTGTGGCTTGAAGCCCACCCCTACTGTCAGGCTTCCAGACAGACATAAAAGAAAAATAATGTACAATAATGTACAAAATATGGATATAAGGTAAAAAAAACAAGATGGTTTCAAGGATTAAAGAATTAATAAGAGAAAAAAACAACAAATGATATGTATTACCACTTGAGATAAAATATTACCCAGATATTAAATAATAAAACAGGATATTTTCTTAATAAATATAAAAACAAAACAGGAAAAGAAAAGGGGGTAGGAGGTAAAAAAACCCAACTAAAGGACATCCAGTTGAAGGAATTCTTAAACTTGTTTTGGGTGAAGGCTCATTGACCAGGTGGCTCCCTGGCCTCTGGGAAGAGTCTTAAGGATCAATGACGGGTTACACTGCAGGGTCTCTGGGAAAGCTTAGGGCTCCACACACTCCCAGACACCGTTCAAGTCAGAGCTGGTCCTCAATAAAGAGAGAAAAACGCTTTGGAAGGGTAAAATCCAATCAGATAGCAAATGTAGAAAGAAAAATTAACCCCCTCATTCTACCTATTTTGTCTTCTATCTAAATATCTAATTGATTAAAAAAATCTTTATTTGCAGACTAGATTCATTGGTGTGATTATATTCACATTATAGGAAAACTGCTCATTTTATTGGATTTAAGTAGTAAGCTCCTTAGAGAATTAAAAACATGATTTAACACCTATATAAGTGTTCAAGTACCTCTCAATTTGTATCTGAAGAAAGAAAATAATGAAGGTTAATGCTGATTATTGAAATCAGGGGTCCCCAAATTTTCTGTTTTAAAGGGCCAGCTAGTAAACATTTTAGGCTTTGCAGGCCACACGGTCTCTGTTGCAAATAGTCAGCTGTGTAGTGTAAAAGCGGCTGCAGAAAATACAGAGCTGAATGAACATAGCTTTGTTCCAATAAAACTTTATTTGTAAGAAGAGGTGGCTGATCGGATTTGGCTCAGCGCCATAGTTTGCTGAGCCCTGATTAAAATGATCTTTACACTAATGACGTTAATCTTACGACCTACTAAACAAACCTAACAGTGCAAAACTTTCAATTCTTTATTTTATTTAACTATGAAAAGGCATAGAATTTATTGAATTTCATGGATGGTTTTTGGTTATAAGAATGCAATTAGAATTTATCTTTCAGCTTCATTTGGCAATCTCAATCCTATTTACAAGTTAAACTCCTGTAGTAAGTTACAGAATTTTCAGCTTACCTTGGTAAAGTTAAATGAATGAATAAGATAACTAATGAGCTCTTCTCAATTTCCCATTTTCTTACAGTGAGGTATTGATTTTCAACATCTATTGGAAAATGCACAGCATGGAAGAAGTATCCCATTGTCTCACACATTCTTTTAAGTTTAGGTGAATAGTCCTAAAAACAAATGAAAACATATAAGAGCACAGCTTACTGAATTAAAGATCTAGGCAGCTTCATACTTCTTAAAATAAAAAAGCATGATTTAGAACAGGTTATGTTGGATATTTTCTGATTTAAAATTTAAAAAAATATGTAATCACATTTTAAAGAAAATCTTTAAGAGAAAAGGCAAGGTTTTCTATTAAAAAAAAACAGCTTAGCAACTTGGTTGTTTCCTAGCTCAGAAAATGATTTATTTCATAATACAACATAAAATGGTTGGAGAAAAATATTAGGTTATTTTGCTTTGGTATTTGTTTATTTTTATTATTATTATTGCAAATGATTTGTTTTATTGTTATAAAGAGTGAAAAATATAAATCCATAGGTCTATACAGTAAAAAGTGTCCACCACATATATTAGAACTCTAAAACAAACAGATAAAATAAAAATATGTTGGTCTATAACAAATTGAATTACTAAGTAACGATGACTATTATTATGCAATAAATTAGTAATTCCCTCAACATGTCTTTGGGAATAACATATATTCAGGTAGTGAGTGGAAGCTCTGGTTTTCAAAATATTTTATCTTTTTACCAAAATCAAGTAATATCAAAAAGGAAAGTTAAATGAACTTATCAATCAACAATCTGGAGGATGTTAATATAGCAGGTATAAGCATGTGACATGCAGATTTATTTAAAATTCAATTAGAACAGTAGTTGGCAAACTTTTTCGGTAAAGGGCCAGATGGCAAAATTTTTACAAATCAATAATAGCTTAGCAACTTGGCTGTTCTGGCGGAGGCCTTTGTGGTTCATTTAGTCTCTGTCTCAATCTATTCTGCTCTTGTAGTGCAACGCAGCCAAAGACGATGTGTAAATCAAACACTGCGGCTCTGTTCCGACAAAACTTTATTTAGAGACCCTGAAATTTGAATTTCATATAATTTTTACATATCACAAAATATTCTTCTTCTTTTGACTTTTTTCAACCATTTAAAAAGGTAAAAACCAATCTTAGCTCTGGGTCATATAAAAACAGGCTGTGGGCCTTACATTAACCCCAACGGCTGCCCTGAGAAATTACAAACCATGGCAAGGATTCAATTCTGCTACAACCTGAAATAGATTCAAGGACAGAGCTAGCAGATAGTAAACCAAAGCAGGCACTATTAATACAGGTCTTAAATACTGTGCACAATGTGTAATGAAGCATTGAAAAGCATAAAGTTCCAAGGCCTTAATCTGAAAATACTGATAATACTAAGCAAGAAAAGCCCAAGATGCTTCCTGTTCTTTAAGGCATATAATCTAGTAGGTAGTAAACTATTTGGTTTAGATGTTGTAGTATAAATAGGACACAATATTAACTTGTATTTTAAATCAGTGAATACAGAATTTATAGAAGTCCTCACCTTAAGGAAAAGATCCATTTCGGGCTGGGTTTCATCTGTATAAATGAGGTAACATCTGACAGTGTTACTCCATAGAGAATGTGAAAACAGGGGAGTAACCTGTAATAAACTAGCCACAGCAATATCCCAGTCATCTGAAAATAAAATTTCTCATCAGTTCATGAAAAAAATTATTAGAAAACATTTGACAAGATCATTCCAAAAAGAGTCTGAAAAAACACAACAGGCGTCATAGCAGGGAATCTGATCTCACTTGTAATACTGATATAGCTTCTAGAATAATATATTAGAAGGCAATCAGTTCTCTAACCTCCAATTCTATCCTGGGGCTTAAAGCAGTCAATGCCACCAGTGGTCTTTGCTGGGGTACCAGTGGTTCCAGTCAAATGTCATGGAACTATGCTAAATGAGATGTTTTGTTAATTTGCTACTTGAGGAGAGCCCACATTCTAAGGCAAGCCTATGGTTTCACCTACTTATTATTCTTGAAATATACTGAGCCAAAAAGAAAGTTCAAGGGGCTGGCCCCATGGCCTAATGGTTAAGTTCGGCATGTTCCACTTTGGCAGTCCGGGTTCAATTCCTGGGTGCAGACCTACCCCACTTGTCAGGGGCCATGCTGTGGTGGTGACCCACATACAAAATGGATGAAGATTAGCACTGATGTTAGGTCAGGGTGAATCTTCCTCAAGCAAAAAGAGGAAGATTGGCAACAGTTGTTAGCTCAGGGCAAATCTTCCTCAGCAAAAAAAAGAAAAAAGAAAAAGAAAGAAAGTTCAAGAATGGTATAAAATGAAAAGTAATCATATACCATTTACTGAGAATGAACATTTTAAGACATATTTGACTAATTCAAAAGGCATAATTAAAAATTGATTTTCATTTTGCTAATAGATATTTAAATAATTTTATAGTTTTAAGAAAAAAGAGTAGAGCTACTTACAACATCTCAGATCTGCAGTGGTATTGAAATTCTGAACAGATCTTAGAACTGTTTTGGACACCAAGTTATATAAAAATAACAAAAACATCCTTTTGACTAAGAACACTACATTATATAACTAAGGTTTTTGTATTCTACTCCACAACCTGCTCTAACCTTTAACACCATCAAAGATGCAGAATGAAAGATGAAAAACTACATTAATCTACACTAGACTCTCACTGTTCAACTAAATCACCTAAGAATTCAGACAAGAAGCTCAGTTATTAGAACCTGATTGGCCATTCTGGCCTGGAAGCACCATCTGATCCTGATATGAATTATGTAACCTCATCAGCCCCGGTCAGTGAGAGCACCAGCGCAAGATGGTTTGACACTGGAAGAGACCCAGAATACAAATCTCATGCTCCGCTGATGGTAGGTCTCCCAGCACAAGATTATAGGACACGAACAGTCACTACCATCAGCCAAGGTAATTGGCAAGTGCTGTGTGTTACCTCTGTTGACGTTTGCAAAGGGTCCTTCCACGTCTATAGAACTATGGGCGAACTCAGGGCCCCTGAAGGACTGCTGAAGCTGGATCATACTCCCTATGGACGGCTCACTTCCCAAGGCTCCGCCAGTCCAGTATTCACACTGGGTTCCAGCAGCTGTAACAGCAAGAGATTTTATCTTGTGAAAACCAAATTCGTAAATGTTCAAAAACTTATCACATATCCTGAACAGAGTTTCTAATTTAAGAAAAATATTACAATATTGTAAATACAACAACTATTCAAACTTTAATGATTTTGAAAGTACTTTGCCACCAACCTCTGGCAAGTTCTAAGGTGCTGGTTAACATAATTCTAGTTATCATCTCAAATTCAAAGAGGGGATTAAAAAAAAGATGAAAAGAAACAAAGAATACAAGAACCAAAGGAATTATAGTAACGAGAGAAGTTAAAAACACAACCCCACACACAAAAATTCTGAAAAACATTTCCAACTGTACAGTTTAGGTATCAATGTAAAATTTGAAGGAAAGCATTTCAAAGGAACACTATTACCAGCACACCAGTAATCAACATCGGTAATTCATTAGGATGTAAACTGAGAATGTAAAAAGTATATACTCTTTAACCTCCAAGAGCAACAGAATTAATGTCTGAATCAATAGGTACTTATGAACATGTTGATTTTTTTTTATAAATTATATTTGCCAGAATATCTACATGGCATCCTTCACTAACTACAAGTAAACTGGTATTTGGGCTAAACCTCTGGCAAAACTGAGATTATTATTTGTAGATGTTTGACTCTCAAATGAGTAACATTTCCTCAGGCACTCCTTCTTCATGTTTAAATCAAAATATGAAGAAAGACCTAGAACGAAATATTAACTTGCTTTCCTTAACTTGCCAGGACAATTACAATACAATAATTTTGAAACACTATGCATTTTAACATATGTCAATACTGAAATAACCACTAAGACTAATGTAGGGGTATAAAAGCATCTTCTTAGTCACTCTACACCAATAAGAATCACTTCATATTTTTTCTCAAAAGTTAGTAATAAAAGTCCCAGGATGCTGGTCAGATTCCAATGGTATAAAATGCAAATTAAGAAGGAATTGTCAGTTGTCATATTTTACTCCAAAATGCATCAGTTTGTAAGAATATAATTACAGTTTTTTATAAATGGGAGAGTGACTGAATTTTTCCACCACCTTTAAAAGAGAATCTTTTTTGTTTTTCAGTATCAGTCACACTTTAATAATATTTTCTTGGAATACAGAGGACCCTTTCATTCTATGATTCCAGGCTTTTGTTAGATCTAGAAAAAAAACTATTTTATATGTTTAATTATAAAATAAAAACTTTTTGAATAGTTCACAAAGCTGCATTGGAAACCACTCAGTGAAACAGAATGCAGATATTCTGACAGTTGCAAAGAATACATCATTATGGGGAATAACAATGTGGCCGAGACTACTAGCTGTCTTCCAATATCCATTCTCCCCTTCTCCCTTTAGTTTCAGAACCCCAAATTTTAGGTAGATACATGGGTCTCCTGCTAATGATTACACTTTCCAATCTTCCTAGGTGAGGTTCTGGCCAACGGGTTTTGAATAGGGGCATCTGTATACCTTTCCGATTGTGTTTTCAAGGAAAGGAATGTATTCCTTTCCCTCTTCCCCTGGCTGAAAGGCAGATGTGACGGTGGGGCCTGGAGGAGCCGTCTTAGAGGAGAGAGAGACAAGCTATGAGTTAAGGTTGGCAGAGCAACAAGACAGAAAGAACCTCAGCCCCTGACAACGTCACAGATTTCATGGAAAAGAGCTGTCCTAACAGGTGAGAAAGAGAAAGTGCAAGTCCATCTGTAACAGCAGTCACTTACAGCTTAAAGGATTCAAAGTTGGCTCTAAAATATCACTACACCTATACTGAAGGCTCAAAATATCATAAATAGGAAATAAATTTACCAGTAACATCCGTGCAGTTGTCATCGGAATCAGACTCCCCAGGATCAAACACTTGGATCCCCTGAGCCTGTAGCCTCTGCAGCTTGCTCTCCAACTCTCGCTTGGCCCTCAGTAAGTCCTGAATTTCATTTTCCTTGGTCTCCCTAAAAATCTTTAAAAGAAGAATTTTAATTTTGAAACCTTTTCCATAATCAAAAAGTTGTGTCATCAGCTTTTAAGGGAAAAATCTTTCATTCATAAAACCAATATTCGTTTAGTCCTTGATCTTCTCTTTTGTAGGATGAATTATCCAAGTACCTCCACCTCATTGTTCCCTTACTGGAACGCACAGGAATTCTTGCAGGATGCGTGTCTCTAGTGTGGGGCTGTCTTGTGCACTGCAGGATGCAGATTTGTCCCCCTCCTGCTAAATGCCCGCAGTGTCCTCCCAGAGAAAACATCCCAAACATTTCCAAATGCCTTCCCCCCATAGAGAACACTTTCCTTTTTTTTTCAAAATCCCTATTAAGATGTTCACTTTTATACCTTTTCTTTGAAACTATCTTAAGTTTACCAGGTTCAACTTGAATATGTAAAAAGTGCTCTATCTAGTTTTTATAACTTTCAAGACTCCTACATCAGTTACTTCTATTTATTCATCGCAGCATTATAGGAACTTTAAAAATATACTGTTCTTATTCTACGTCACTTTGCAGGTAAAAAAAAAAAAGGAATTTACCTTGAATTGCCTTTTAACTTTATCTCTGTCATGTTCAAATGTAGCTGCTCTCTCCATTGCTTGGTATTTTGCTTCTAAAGCACTTTCCTTTTCGCGAAGTATCTTCTGATAAGTTTTTTGAAGTGCCTGGAATAATTTACATTGTTATTTCTAATAAAATTAGTATTTCTCCAAGTTTTACATTATCTTACAAACATCCTACATATCTTAGAATTTTAACAATCTACTTACTATTTTACCAGTTATCAAGAACTGCATTAATGGCGTTTTATTCAAACACATAATGAAAAAACTGCAAACACAGAAACTATAGTAAATGAAGACACTAAACATTAAGCTTTCAATGGAAATTAATACTTTTTCTTTGAAATACTGCACCAGCTCTTAATCCTCTCTACACCTCAGTTTTCTCATCTTCAAGAGAACAAAAAGTACAATTTGTAAGGCTTAACTTGAAGGATAATTAATTCAGTGAGACCACGTGCTCCTTGGTTCCATGTCTTCCTCATTTTGCTGTCCCTGGAGTGCTTGCAGTGCCTGACACACTGCAGGCCTCCAGTAAACGTCTGACTGAATGGATTAAACAAATACAGAAGAGTTTTTTTAATGCCTAGATACGGGAGAAAGGAACTAAAAGGGTTACATAAGGAAGCAGGATTGCTAACAGGAGGAACCTGGGACTGTGACATTTGTCAGCCCTTACTGTACTCTTCCCTGGTTGCTCCAGCCTTCTTTTCTACTTCTATCTCAGTTATTTCCAGCGTGCAGTGTCCATTGCACAGTGGCTTGAACACATGAAATCTGATATCTGAAATCTGGTCCATGTTATGCATGCAAGCACATTAAGACTGCCCAGTAGGAAAAGCGATAAGACAACAGATAGACTGCTGATAAGTATGTCTTCCCAGATAACAGCGCTAATTATACAACAGCTAATGGGGGGGGGGGTGACTAGAACCCCTAGTCTAGAAGGAAAAAGGCTTCTTCCTTTTAGAAAAATTAGTCTGAGGTATTTATTCAATTCCTACTGTGATGAGCCCAGGAACACTTGGGCTGTCTAGATTTCTTCCATAGTAAAGAAAGAGAATAAACAAACCACAACCCTCAGATGAGCCCAAAACTGATGGCACAAAGTCTCACAACTTTGCTCACAGAGAAGAAATCTCTTGCTTTATATGCTTTTTTAAAACTACTTTCAACTTTTTTTTTTGCTAGAAAAGATTCACCCTGAGCTAACATCTGTTGCCAATCTTCCTCTCTTTTTTTTATTCCTCCCCAAAGCTGTATATTCTAGTTGTAGGTCCTTCCAGTTCTTCTACGTCAGCCCCTGCCACAGCATGGCTACTGACAGATGACTGGTATGGTTCCATCACCAGGAAACGAACCTGGGCTGCGGCAGACAAGCGTGGGGAACTTGAACCACTAGGCCATCAGGGCTGGCTCTTTACAGGCTATGTGGACCAGTCAAAATAGATCTACCACAGGGAGGGCATGCAATAATGGTTTTTGAGTAAATTAATCAAATGGGTTAAGGGAATTTGACTACACCTAGGCAACACTTTCATCCACAGCAGTAAAGATGGTGAAAATCAGGGGACTTGCAGAAAAATTCACTTCAAGATCATTAAAACCTAAGACCTATCGAACTTCACAAAGAAACCGAGACGTGAGCCCCACCTTGGAGGTAAGTAAAATTTGAGGGAGGGAGTTAATAACTACTAGGAGGAGTGTGTTGAGTTGCTTGAACGCTCGTGACCAAAGTCTTGTGTGTATCTTGGGTGAACATACTTCCCTGGAGCCCCCGGAGATGGGCATTTGCTGCTCCAAGACACTGTCAGGCTAATTGCTTCAAGGGGTCTGAATGAATGAACCAGAAACAGAAAGGAGGGCGGTTAGTTAAGGAATCAGTTTAGACCCCAAGAGTATATGTTCCCTCAAATTAAAACGCGGAGCAGTTTCTGCTCAACTTTGAAAACCACTTGTTCTGGAGAGGAGACAGGACGGACGAGGGACGGAGTCAGGCGTCCAGCGTGCAGCCTGGCGGTGCAGCCAAGCAGCTGCGCGGCGTGGGCAGGCCGCCCCCGGCCTCAGTTTCCCGGGGTCGGGCCGCCCCCGGCGAGCGCCCGGGCCCCGCGTTACCTGCAGCTCGGCCCGCAGCCGCTTGTTCTCCGTGTCCAGCTTGGCCTCGCGGCGGCCCATGGACAACAACTCCTGGTTCTTGCTGACCCGGAAGATCTCGTACTCCTTCTTCAGCCGCTCATACTCGGCCGCCGCGTACTCCAGCTCGGGCACCGACGAGCCGGTGGACTTGAAGCTGGCCCCCAGCAGCCCGCCCCCGCCCGTCCCGCGGGGCAGCGACCCGGGCCCGGCCCCCGCCGCCGCTCCCGCGCCCCGGCGGAAGGAGCTGCGCAGCAGGCGGGCCTTGGGCTTCACCTCCACCGGGATCTCGCAGGCCTCGCCGCCGCCCGCCCCGTACGTGTCCTCGATCACCTCCCCGCCTGCGGGGCTCACGAGCGACGACGCCGTCCCCATGGTGCGGGCGGCAGCCGCTGCCCCTCAGCCGGGTACCAGGAGGGGGCGGGGCGGGGTAAGCGGGACGGGGCGGAGCAGCGGGGCGGCGGGGCGGGGCGGAGCAGCGGGGCGGGGCGGCGAAGCGGGGCGGGGCGGCGCGAGGCCTG